>NW_010167060.1:2195-41001 GCF_000695765.1 Mesitornis unicolor
GAAAAGGCAACTTCATGTTCAGTTTTTATCCTCCTATTCCTTTCTTACTCTAGGGACTGTGCCAGAGACCACAGCAATGACTTTATCTGCACTGCAGTATTTGATGTGACTACTTTCCCAGTATAGTATTTAGCCCAAGAGACGGTCTTCAGGATGTTTCCAAAAGTCTCTCTTGATAGCATATTTAAATAGAGTACTTCAGAATGTAAGCCTGTCTCATTCTTAAAGAAAAGCATTTGACCATCTAAAACTGTAGGACTCTCTACCATTTTTTGTAGAGGCAAAACATTGATCACACTGTTGAGTATATAAACTATTGTAATGAAATGATTGAACATATAATTGTTTAGTAGATTTATAACTGCTTTCATACATTATCATCTACTTTTTGTTATTGCAGAATATAACCATGGAGAGAAGCCATTAAAAAATTTGCTTATTAGCCTATGATCAAATTTCAAAGCAGCATTCTGCAATTCCCTCCTAGTGACAGAACGCAAGAGAAATCACGAGCAACATTTCTCCCTTCTTATAGACATGACCTCACTAACTTCAAAGCTTCCTAACTCTTTGACCTTCTTGTATTTGGGATGAGACCTGGGAACACACCATCTTCATATAAACTCTGATTATTTTGGAAAGAAAAATGTGAGCCTCTAAGAAAGAAGAAGCTGTACGATCCAAGTCTCTTCATGTAAAGAGGCAAGGGACCGAGACTACCTGGAGAATGAAGACAACTCAGAGGAGGTATAAAAGAACCACATAACTGCAGACACCAGAGATTAGTCTGATTCCTTCATACCATTTCTCCCATTCATCAATCAGTCACACAGATGGCAGCAGATATACAGTGATCATATATGATTAATTGAAACAGACTATTTAGGTTCACATAAAATATTTATATTATATTTTGCTGCATTGCATTTGTTATATATAGCCACCTAAATTGCACATTTTTCTTCTGTACCCCATTTTCAATGCGAAGCTCTTAAGTGTTCTCATGAGAACATTCATTTCAAGATTTCTGCCCTGATTTATCATATTTAAGAGACTTGCATATGAAGTGTAGGTACAAAAAATAGAGCTGTATCTCATAATCACTTTTGTGAAATTACATGCCTGTGAAAATAAGTACTTCCTTAGAGCACAGTGTGCTGAATTCAAGTTCTTTCCTACCCCCTGCTGCCCTCCAAAACACTGTACAAGTCTTCCCTAATTCAACCTATTCTGCTCTTCTGCTGAAACGGGAGATGGAGGATATTCAAAAAGGAAAAACGCTTTTGTAAACTGATTTATGTAGAATATCCACCTACAATCCCTTCTCAAAATGGCAGAGTCTTTTCCTGAAGCATATATGTTAAAATAAATAAGCACACTTTTGTGTGTGCATCTGTTTTCTAATGAGACCTGACACAATAATTAGTGTGCAGCAAGCTGGGGTAGTTTAATATACTTCCCTCCTTGTTTCTATCCAGCTTTATAAAAGTTCCATTAATCTTTGCCACTAACAACAGGAAAGCAATACAATATGTATAACAAAGTAAATAACAGCAGTTAATAACATTTTACACCTTCATTTCAGTTCCAGTATTAAATATTGGTTTCTGACAATCGGCTACTTTTCAGAAAGGCTAACTAGCTGGTTCGTCAGACAGTTCAAGTAAGCAAGGTACTTGAAACTTCACCTTTTGTACTGGTTGCATATAAGAAGCATCAGATAAAGTTTTTGGGACAACACATGAATATGATGCAAGAGGAAGGAGTAACACAGTTGTCTGCATTCACTTCTTTTATGCTCTGATCAGCCACTGTATTGCTCATTGTTCTGGCCACAGCTAGAAAATCTGATCTTAGCATCGTAAATACAAAACTAACAGATGATTAATCAAAACAGAAGACAAGCACAGAATGAACTGGAAGGCTGGATGAAATGCTTGTGGTATGGCAACAGAAATAAAAATTATACTAAAGCCTCAAGCTAGCAAAAACACAATAGATACACATGAATGAATTAAACACTCCTCAAGAGTAGGGTCTAATATTTTTGCTATCTTCATAGATAAAATTAATGTTATTCCCATGAAGTGTAATTTCTATATCCAACTTTATATCGAAAACATTTATTTAAAATTTGATACAAATACCCACTATAACTTCACAGCTTTCCTAATTTTTCACCCTGCATGCATATTCCTACATAAACTTTGTATATGCAAAAGAGGCACTTGGACCCAATATTAGGAAGAAAAAGAAACCACCACTAAAAAATTGCAGATGAAAGTTACTTTAAGCAGCCGCTACCTGATAGGGAAAAACTATTTATTATAAGGACTGAATTATAACTCTTACCCAAACATTTTTGCACCAAGAAGAAAACAATGCTACTCTGCAGAAAGTTCACACTGGGTCTAGGAAGTGCTGTAAGATTTCTGTATCAACTGAAGAGCTCTTCAGAGCTCATGGGTACTCTCCATATTCTATTTCCTTCATACAGTGTATCAATAACACTGACTCTTTGACACTTGATAGCAATCTCTTTTTTGATTCCACTTTACCCAAATACATTACAGATTACTTGTCAGCACAGCCTAGAAACACAGCTCCATCATATTTGCCAGCCATAGAGAGACAGAGAACCCTAAATGCATATCTGTCTTGGCTTCCACTTGCCCCATCCTTGCTTCCTAGTATCTACACAGTCATACAAAAGATTTAGACTTATGTCCAGGCTTTTTGTTTTGAGCTAAAAAAGGCAAATAACAACAGGTAGAGGGTATAAAACAATCCTGCTCCAAACACAATATAACTGACATCTTACTAGTGGTCCCAAGACTGATCAGAAGCATTAGAGCCAGACACTCAAGGTTTACAGCTACTCCACACTTCCCAAGTGTTATCTGTTACTCTAAGTGACTACCATCTCCACCTCCCAGTAATTAGATTTCTTCAGAGTTTGGTTTTGAAGGTTCTCCTTGGAGATAGCTTCAGAGTGCTATTCAATGCTCTGTAGTACAGAGGAGTTGCTTGTGCCCAACACTTTCAAATTCTGTTTCTACCCCCATAACGCACATAAGCGGCATGTAACTGTCTGTTCCTCCTGCTGCACTGCAGTTCACTGCAGTTCAGTTGTTTAGGGCTGAAACAACTGCTGTGTCAGGGAGCACTCTGCAAGCCAAATGACTTCTAAAATACTCGCCTCTCCTTTTTGAGTGCAATTCTGTTACAGAAAAGTTATTTTTTGTCCTCTCAGCAATATGATTTATGGTAAACTGTAATAGCACAACTGAGAGAAAGGAGAGAATGGACAATGATGCAGCAGAAGCAGCTCGGGGAATGAACTTTGCACACTATCTTTGCTGTCATGGTATCAAGAAAATCCAGAGCAAAATGCTAAGAGCTCACCCCTCCTTTCTTTTTCACATACTGTTATCAGGGTGTATGAACTAAGCACCTAACATGTCTTTTTAGCACTGGACACCCAGAGTGTGTGTCTAACTACACACAGTCTTCTTTATAGAGAAATTGTTATTACCTTAATTTTATAAAAAGATGACTATTTTTACATACAGTGTGCGAGCAAATCCCTCCTCCATCTGCTGCTTTTGGCAGTGTTGAGCACAACTAAAACCTCGCATGACGGCCTCTACATGCAGGTACAAATATCACCAGCACCATAAGCTGCCCCTTGACCACAACTTGCAGATCTGAGAGAAAACTAACCTAACAAGGCCGCTGGGGCATGAGCTCCCACCTCTTCTGCTGCTTCCTGACCATGCTAGGCCTCCTCCTTTAGGATTCCAGGGACAAGAATGACCCCAGTCCTATAGTGCCCCTTCCTATCTATCTTAAAAGTAGGTTTATTATAGAATGAGTGCTTTCTTACAATCACTACTACCGCAGCACATTAGTACTGAGCACTTATAACTAAACAGCTGTCCTTTTTGTGAGATTTTGGCAGGTGGGAGAACAACAGACAGAATGACAACAGTCAGTGTAGTGAGTGTAATAGGTAAAACAATAGTCTCTTGTACATTAAACAGCTCTTGAGTCAGCTCAGGTGAGTCAGAGGTTCTGTTGGGAAGTTTAAATAAATTCAGGGCTAGAAAAGTGAGGGAAAAAAAATACTTGATTAGGAACTGTGCATTTGGCGTCTTTGAAATCAAGAGCTTCAGTTTTCACTTTGTCTTGGCTGCTGCATTTTGCCCAAGCTTTTTTCTCCTACTGTGTTCACAATGTATCATTTAGATTTGACAGGTCACATATAAAGTAATCTTAAAAGCTCTGGTGAGCAGAAACTCTTTGTGGGTTTGTTCTGTTGACAGGTCTTGCCTTGCTGAAATTAGTAGGTACTTAGAACCAAACGATGCATCCGTATAAAAGTTACGCTATTTTAAATAGTGCTGTCAAAGTTTTATTGGAAACAAAGAGATGAGCACACTGAATCGGTTCTTGCTTTTTCCAGTAATTTGTTAACTTATATTTTCCAAAAGAATATTTGGCCTTTAAAATTGCTGTTCTGCTAGAACACTTTTACCAGAATACTGACAATTATGCTATTAAGTCATGAATCGATAGCACTGCATGCGATGTTTAATACAAACTGAGCCCCATGAGCCTGCTCTTTTAGTTTTTAAAGTCAGAGGTCTTTTTGCTTACTTTCAACATTATATTTTGAAATGGTTATTTGGTTTAAAAGAAAAAGTCCCTCAGTAATCTTTGATAATATCAATAACATAGCCTTCTTCTTCCCAGTAAAGACTTAAGAAAAATCACAGGGGCACTAAAAAGACAATTCTAGTCAGCCCCTCAATTTTTAACTTTTTTTCATCAGTGTGCTTATGCTTTTTCTACTCTAAATAGAGAGTGTATTATACAACTGTATTTTAAGCTTAGTTTGATGTATTTTAATCTAAGTATTTTAATCTTAATAGCACTTCAAGGGAACCTTTAATGGAGGGAAGATTGATGTCCACAAGAACAATGATGAAAACCTGCAAGTGAAGGAATACTACTTATTCTCAAAACATGAGTTATAACACAAGGTCTTGTTATGAGTACATTCCTCATTCCAGCAGGAACACAATAGTTTACACTACATCACAAACCCTACAAATTCTGTCGCAGGTACAAAAATTCTGGAAGTAGAAGTAGTTTGGAAAATATTGCGCTAGATTTTAAAGCGCCTTATCTTAACTAAAATATTTTGGAGGAGAAAATAACCAGTGAATAGAGGAAATGAAGTATTATATACAAGCTAGAGTACAGTTATTCAAAACTTGAAAAATTACCAGGGCTGATTTTCTGAGTACACACTCCAAAGTGTCACTCAGCTATTAAGAAAATGGAGAAACTGACATTCTGCCAGATGACTTCAGCACGACAGCAGCTACTTACTCACTTTCCAACAACATATATTACAACCACTTATTTTCCAGTTTGCATAGTACCATATCAGGTTATTTTTTTTTTTAACTAGGCAAGACTTCTTCCAGGTATCACAGTCCTGATGTAACTACTGGACTTTCCCAGAGCTTCTTGATTCGGACCAACATCCTCTTGACCATCTGACAAACTGAGAGCAGACTACACATCTCCTCTAAGTCTGGATCTCCAAAAGTACTTTCAGGGAAGACATTATCTGCCAAGTAGCCAATATGAAAGCTTCCTGTATCAAGTACGTAAGTTCTAATGCACATGTCAATACAGAGATTATAGTTTCTTACTCATTCCCATTCCCAGAGATCAACTACTCCAAGCCCTCTGGTTCACTGTTACTTCTTCAGAGGCACAGAAAAACTGTGGTGAAGCATATGTAAGTGCCAAAGACATAAAAATCCACACAAAACAGTAAAATGCTTATTCTTGAACCATTTTCTTGAACTTTCTTAGGCATTTTGAGGACACACAATCTATCTAGATTGTCAGCATTCCCTTCCTGTAGGTTACCTCTCCTTTACTGAATAACAGTCTATCCCTTTCATCCATTGAGCTTTTTCTACTAACTTGTTCTAACAAAACTACAGTAAAGTTTAAGAGTGAAAAAACCAAACCAAAACAAACCCCAACAACAAAAGAGAGGGACAAGATAATACAAAAGCCTTGATTTGCCTGGATGGGAGAAATGAATAATTGAATCTCAGCGTTTTCCAAGTTTGCCCTTATCTACCTGGCTAAGCAAAGTTGAACAGTACTTTAGGACCATCCTGAGAATATCTTTTCCACGTTTCTTTCTATTCACATTAAAGTCAGTGCCTCCATGTGCTATAGTTTCAATGAAAGCTTGTTTATAAAGTAGCAAATGCATCCACAAAATATGAATGTTCAGAGAGTTGTTTCCCAGGCATACTTTAAAGTAAAAGAAAGACACGTGAGTTCTGTCTATTCTTCTGAGCAAAAGAAGCCATACTCCATCATATTTTTGTCTTATAACATTCTCATACGCAAGCTTCTAGGTAGAGGTGGCTTAAAAAGCACGTAAGGGATGTAGAACTAATAAATATATTCAGGCTAGTGTAACTGTTGCTTTCACCTTCCCTTTCTGTATTTTGTACCATATAGCCTTAGCCTTAACATTCTGTGTATGTGTTGCAGAGAACTTCTCATAGCAAGAGCATTGCTATAAATTTCTTGAGTTTGCGCACACATCAAGAGAATAGTTACATTAAAAGATCAATGGTATTTTCTGTGGCATTTCACTTTTGACAAGAGTGAAAATAGTTTGAACGCACATGCACAGTTTGTGCGAACAAACATTTGAACAAGAATTTTCAACTTTCACGGATTATAGCACAGTGCTTGTTTAAGCAATAAATACTTGCTCAGATTCTGCCTTTAGTTCTGAAAAGCTCAGGAATTTATCTCCTTGGCTGCCTTCCTGTGGTAACTGATATTACCACTCTCTTTAAATGTTTTGGGGAGAAGTGCTTACTTACACAAAGAAACGTCTCTCGCTTCAGCTACACAGGCTACATGCGCGTGCGCACAGGTAGTGTCCGCAGATGCTAAACACCAGCATTCCTGTGTGTTGAGCCAAGAGCCTACCTGGTGTTTTTAATTAAAATGCAGTCAGCTGAAAATCATTAATATTGCCAGAGAAAGAAAAACAGCCTTTACTCTCCTGGGTGCAGGTAATAAAGTTTTGGGTTTTTAACTCACCAAACTCCATCTGTGAAGGTTAAGATGAAGGTTAGCTCGGAGAGGATTGCAGCTCTATTTTGTACACCCTATGGTATCATTCAGTCCTTACCTCCACAAGCTAAATCACAGATTTTGTTAGAAGATTACATCTATATTTTTTCTTAGAAATTAACATTACTTACTCTCTGCAATAGAAGTATTCCTATAGAAATGTAAATTTAAAGTAGGCCATCTAAATAGAGCATGCTTAACTTCATACCAGGTAGGACTAATCTTGCAGACCTCTGGTAATTTAAGTTCTGACAGTGTAAGAAAACTGAAATTGATATTCTGCATAATGAAATTAAAAACTGAGGCATCAGTATTCTGATAAAGACTGGGGAAAAGGCAAAGATACTTTTATTTAAATTTATGGTTTTTCAGTTTAAAAATATTTTCATTTTGAGAAAACTCTTGTTTATTCATTTTTTAAACGCACTGAAAAAAACCCCCTCTAATTATTAAGAATCTGTATTTACCACACTTATTTGTCAGGGATCTGCCTGGGGTGGTTGTGGTGCGGAGTCAGTGCATACCTGCAATTTCCCTCAGCACAGCAAGGAGTATCTCAAAACTGAATGCACAGAAACTTTCTTTAATGTTCAATACCCACAGAATTTACCTAGATATTCACAGAATCACAGAACGTTAGGGATTGGAAGGGACCTCAAAAGATCACCCAGTCCAATCCCCCTGCTGGAGCAGGAACACCTAGATGAGGTTACACAGGGAGGCGTCCAAGCGGGTTTTGAATGTCTCCAGAGAAGGAGACTCCACAACCTCTCTGGGCAGCCTGGTCCAGTGCTCTGTCACCCTCACTGAGAAGAAGTTCCTTTTCAAATTTCAGTGGAACCTCCTGTGTTCCAGTTTGTGTCCGTTACCCCTTGTCTTATCATTGTTTGTCACCGAGAAGAGCCTGGCTCCATCCTCGTGACACTCACCCTTTAAATATTTATAAACATGAATGAGGTCTCCCCTCAGTCTCCTCTTCTGCAAACTAAAGAGATCCAGCTCCCTCAGCCTTTCTGCATAAGGGAGATGCTCCACTCCCTTGATCATCTTTGTAGCCCTACGCTGGACTCTCTCCAGCAGTTCCCTGTCCTTCTCGAATTGAGGAGCCCAGAACTGGACGCAATATTCCAGATGCGGTCTCACCATTCACTTCCTTTTTTTTTTTCCCATTCAAAATTATGTTATTCTCCTCACTCCAACAACATAAAGATTATAATTAAGAGTTGCAAGAAGTGTTTGAAATGCAAGAGGCATACAAATGTTAGTCCTAATACCATTCTTAAAGTGTAAGCCTTCTCATTACTTTTTTTTAAAAAAAAGTATCTATTCGTTCAAGTTTTGTAAAACTGTGAGAGAAAGATGGATTGCACCCATGATGTCTTCTGACATGAGTTTTTCAAGTAACAGATTCAAAAACATTGTACTAAAAGACAGATTCGGTGTCGTATCCTCTCACTCTCTATTCAGGTGATGTGGCAATGGGAAAAGAGCAATCTCTTGAAAGCTGGAAGAATAATTTGTGATTGAAGAGCTCAACTATGGTTTTGGAAATAGAGATAGTACCGCTTGTGCTGCCAAATTTCTCTGGAACTGGGCAATACATTTAACCTCTTTGTGATCTAGTTCTCTCGTTACTAAAACCAGAATCCGTCAGGTCATCAGTCTGCAAGTATAGGGATGTATGATTTAGGCCATAAATCTACACAGTCAGATAGAAAATGACAAGTACAATAGTAGTAGGAAAGTGAGAAAAATCCAAGCAATGATATATTCAGCCAAGCTTTTCAAAGAAATCATAAGATATTTAGGAATTCTTGACTACCAAATATCTAATAGAGTTTAATTTTTCTTAAATATAGCTATTGCAAAAACAAACAACAAATCTGAGAATGCAAGGATACAAGTTGTTCTGAATTCAGTACGTATATGTACTCACTACGGATATACACATGCTTCTGTATCTACAGATCTTCAGTACCTGTCTACACAGATTTCATGTTAGAGCATGCGTGTCTCTCCCCCACAATAAAGAGATGCTACATTCTCAAAGGAAACACTATCTCAGTTTGCCTTTCATTTCTGAAAGTCTATTCTCCCTTTATTCTTTGAAGGGAGGAAAGATTTGTTAGTCTTTTCCTTATGTTAATTTATTTCTGATTCAAACTGTTGATCCTATTTTATTAGCCTTGGTGAAGAATATTCTGCATTTCTTACAACCACAAGGATAACGCTGCTTTGTAGAGCTGCCTAATATCCTATGATCTAACAATTCAATTAATTTGGAATGTGTCTTACTGATTAATAAAACCTTTTATAGAATTGAGTGTTTCATCTGTATTCATAACCTGACACTATAATAACCTTCTTAATTCAGTGAGTTATGCAACACAGGTGATAAAATATTTATGTTAAGATATTGGAAATTTAATTTTATTATTAAAATTTGATAATATTATCAAAGTTTTGTGTCATATTCAAGTCTAGTTTTATAATTAAATTCTACACAGCTACAGGCTAAGTGAACTGGGCAAGAGAAACAGATGAAGTTTAGTATATTCTGGCCCCTGTAGCGAAATTGGGGTATTTTGTTAGAAAGAAGAACAGACTTGATAGGACACTGATGGAACTGCCGTGACAGCAGTTAACATGAAAATGTGCAGCATGTGATTTAAATAAACCATTACTTTTGAGGGCATATCATTCTTCAAAATGTGCATTTGAATGCATTTTTGTAATTTTAGGCACAATAACATCAGCATATTAGATTCTTATATTAGCATGGGGTAATATTCATACTTGTAGAGAAGTGCCCAGAAGAGTTCTCAAAAGGGCCATGAAGCTCAACTCACAACTTGAGAGGAATTTGCTCAAGAGAAAAGGTTTCAAGTTCTACTGCAAACTAAACCCTCACTGCTTTGATAATACAAGACAAAATTCAACTTTTCAGTATTCTTAAAGTTTTGCTTTGAATTAAAAGAAAACCCATGTTCAATTTCACTTTGGGATTTCTATAACGTATCAAGTAGATAAAAATCAGATAGGCCCAGTGATTTTTCTACCATTCAAATGAAAAGAAAAAAAGCCCCAAAAAACCCACCCCAAACAAACCAGAATTTTGCTGCCGAAGCAATAGTTTCCTGGTGTTAATCAAGTGACACTTGTCCCACAGTTCTATTTTCAATCACATATAGCACATGTATAATTGCCTTCAATAAAAAAAATAATCTATTCATTTTGTTATTGTCTTAAAAAAAATGTGGTCAACTTGTACCCAGTTTTCAAATACTCATACACAGTCATCACAAAGACTACAAGCCTTACCAAGAAATGTCCTTTTTGTCTGTTGTTTTGTTTTGGTTTTTAAACATGTTTACTTTTCACCTTTTAAAGAGATAATAGCTCACAGTCATGCCTTCAACTTCAAAAGTGTACTTATTAAAAAAATAAACATTTTACTTCACTTGCTGATCAGAGTCTGCCTCTTCCCTCCCATATCCCTGCTACAACTAAAATAGTCTGATATTAGGAATACGTAAATTTGTCTCAGTAGAAGTGCATATTGTTCATTTTTAACAGCAATATACTTTAAGATGTCAGCTACTTTTTATTTCTAGCTCATTGAAATGGTACTTACCAGTGGCAAAACACAAATAGCACTTTCAAGGTACATTTAAGGTAGGTTTTACATTACAATGCAAGGCATAAACCACAGGCCTGCAGAATGACAAAACTTCTGTACCATTCCATTATATAAAAGAAATGCTCCTGAACAGAGTCTAGAAGACAAGATGAGCCACAAATAGGATTCCTCCATGGCTGTTTGAATTTCCCTGCACCATTTCACATGTCTGTACTTCCCACTGATCATCCTCTCATGCTGCTGCTGACAGAGAGTTACTGATTCTGGAACAATATCCTCCGATTATGAAAACTGTATGAGTAATGAAAAACAAAATATGTCTTTAGCAATAACAGTCAAATTGTAAAATGCCAAAAGAAATGTATCATTTGCATTTCTTATTTCCCAGTATAGGAAAATTCACAGTACAAAGGAGGCCCTTAGGAAATAAATTTAGAATAATTTTCTTTTAAATATTTAAATCTTACTTCCAGACTTTTCATTACTGTTACAAGTCAATAGTTACTTATCTGTGTAGAAAAAATAACATCAAACAAAAAATACTGCAAGTGTTAAGAACATTTTATGAAAACTGTAATAGTATTGGAAGCAATCCAGGACAGGAATGAACATACAAGATATACTTTTAATCCGAAGATCTGCTATGTCACATGCCTGGACAGTGGATATCGCCCATTAAAAAAACCAAATCAAACCAAACCAAAACAACAAAAAAAACCACCAAACCAAAACCAAAACAACCAACCAAACAAAAGCAGCGTTTTAGAAGTGTATGTTTTTTTAGAAAGGAGTCTTGTGTATCCCTCAGTATAGAATATGGTTACTACTCAGAACTTAATGATGGTTTATTCTGGTAATATCTTAAAAGCAAACATCTCTGTGATAAAAGAGAACACTGACATTTATGGTTTAAAAGCATACCTGCTCAAAATAAGTTACAATTAAAAAGAAAGAAATTCCTTCTGCTTGTTTGACACTGAAGAACTGAATGGGCAAACACTTGGATTAAAGTTACTTCCCTATGCATGGTATGCTTTACATACGATAGGAGTTTATACAAATCTGAATTTAGCTTTAATAACTGTTTTCAGTATTAATTACAGAAAGTATTTCAAGATGCGCTTTAGAAAGGTAAAGAAATAAAAAAGGAGGAATTAGTACTGCCTTACGATTTTTTCTTTCCACCAAAATAACAGTAAAAAAAGGCAAACAGCTGATGAAGCACTGCAGTCAAAGCTACAGAAATACTTTTGCCTCATTCTAAGATTCTAGTTTTATCATCTTGTTATTCAAAATCTGGAATTAGTACCCCAAAACAAGAAGTTTGCACAATGTGCTTATCCTTAAATTTTCATAGTTTAAAGCACTAGGATCCACCTCTGCACACATATATGGGTCTTCAGTCCAGCACTATCTAGTTTTACAGATTACAGAATAGTGGAATCACAGAATATTAGGAGTTGGAAGGGACCTCGAAGGATCATCCAGTCCAAACCCCCTGCCAGAGCAGGATCACCTAGACTGTGTTGCAGAGGAACACGTCCAGGCGGGTTTTGAATGTCTCCAGAGAAGGAGATTAATCAAACTATGTGCCTACTTTGCTTGCTTAGAAAGCCTTACTAAACAAAAGTTCAGTGAGCCTCAAGCAGGTTACTTATTAGACTGAATGGTGCTTTTTAATATAATACAGTTATCCCTCCTCTCTACAACCCACCAGTAGTATACTGAATAACAGTTTTCCCACTGTTTCTTAAAAAGTTCACCATGCTGCAGAAAAGCAATGGCAGTCTGCATGACCACAGGAAAACAAAACAAATATAATCCAAGGGATATATGGAGGTCATCTTCTCCCACCTCTTGTACCCAGCAGAGCAAGCAGCAAATTTAGATTACAATGCCTCACTCGGCTCATCCACAGAGATGTGCATCCAACCACCTCCCTCAGCACTTTCTCTAGATTTTGATGGTGAAGAACTGTTGTCCAATTAAAATTTCCCTGTCATGGGATGTTACCATTGTCACTTTCCTGCTCTAAGACCTCCCCTTACCCGGGAAAAGGCTGCAATTGGGTACCCTGAGCCATCCTCACCTTCAGGCTGACCGATCCTCCCCACTCTCCAGCTGCTCCATGTACTTCATATGCTTCAGCCCCTTTTCTTGCCACTAAACTGGTAAATGAAGCATCCAGGAAAATGGGCAGGCATTGGCACAAGATTGAGCTATTATTTCCTATTAATAGTTTCTATTAGACAATATTATATTGTGCTATTAGATAGTACTAACAAATTGTTGGAATGGTCCCTTGCATGTGTTGCACACATCTGAACACTCTCTCAGGTAACTATCAGGCACAACTGCCAGAGTTAAAAATCAAACGCTTCCACAGGCCATTTTTAATATGCAGTTTGCACACAGTGACTCTCTTCTGGAGGCTAACAGACTTCAAAATAGCTGCAAGTTATTCCAATGAACATCCCCGAGCGTGTTTAATTTACTGATACTGATGTCTCCTGTGCTTCCATTATCTTATCTTAAGGACTTAACCAAAGGCTGTGCTTATCTCTCTTTGGTTAATATTAAAAAATACGCATTCATAGCTGATGTTTTGTGATAACCAAGAATAAAAATACTCCTCTTCTGTCATCAACTGTGTGACTTTCATATCAACTGGTATCTATACCCAATTAAGTTACACCAATGAAGATTGGCGAATTATAGTAAAATCCCTGAGCGTCCCTTCTGACCTTTGCCATATACATCAGGGAAGGTACTTCCACTGCACAGACAACTGTTGATCTCCAATACATCATGCAGCAAGAACAAAATCCTTTTACTGCAATCTCCCTTTCTGTAACTGTTTCACAAACCGTACAGGGGAAATAAGACTATACTAAGAGCTGTGGTAAATATACAGTATGTATGGTAAATACACAAGGAAAATGCAATTAAACAACAGAAGATACTGGTTAAAGACTCTATTCCCCCATTTCGTGTGTTGGAAGATCTCTTCTCTTTTGAAGTTTCATCATTACAAAGTTAAAAATGCAAATACCATTAAACAAATGAAGTGCAATTAAAAATATATCCAAGAGAATTTTTAGATGGCACTTTTTCCTCCTTAATGCCTACCTATGACTTGTATTAGTAATAAAGCAATTTTTCAGTTCCTTGGGAAAAATAAACTCTCTAGCTGAGACCTTATTCATGACTATAATTTTTCACAGAAATGTTAAATATAAAAAACTTGTAACATTATTTTACCAAAGAACTACAGTTAAAATGCTCACATAAAGGTGTCCAACATTGAAAAGTTCTCCTTACAGTGCACAAGTTTAAGAGGAAGAAAATAATCACAAGTAAAATATTCAAATAGGATTTTTAATTCCTTTACAGTTATTATACTGCTGAATATTGATTAAGCTGTAATTTAACTTTAAAGTTTTATTTTTCCTAAAACATGTACACTAATATCTATTAGTAATTAAAATGTAATTAGTGCTGAAGCAACAAGGTCATACAGAGTTTTGTTTCTTAATATTGAAATCCAACTCAGTAAAATAAAAGCGATCCAAAGACACTTACGCTTTTAGAATCAAAATATCTAAGAAGCAATTAACATTAAAGTGCTTATAGAGCTATTCCTATTTTAATTATTTTACAATAAAATGTTTAAAATCAAAGTTTAAAGTCAAATAGGACATATAAGGAAGTCTATTGCTTGTGTTTAAAAAGAAAGTTTTTCAAAGTTAATCCCATTCTCACATTCTCCTTTTATCATACAGTCTGTTTTTCTACAACTAGATTTATTTATTTAAACTCTTAAGAATGTTGACATAATTGCTAAAATACTTCACTTCAATTAAAATAAAAAACCCAACAAAACAACAAAACAAAAACACAAGAAATATAGAAATATGTGTTAGCTCAGCTGGTTGAAATAAAATGATAACAAAATGTGACAAGCCAGAAAGCCTATTTCATATTTTAAAGACAACTGAAAAGCTATCTAACACTCATATAGTGTCCAAAAAGACAAAATAGATATTTTTAATAGATATAGAAAGGAGTTGAAAAACATTTCCTATAAGAAAGATGAATATTTGTGATAACAGAACACTAGTCTTAGGCCTCAGAGTTTCCTCTCCCCTCCAGGAAATCCCTGATAATGCAATTTAGGTTTAAAGTAATAAAGTATACAAATAAATAATAAAATAGTATAATAAAAGTATACAAATACAACGGTCTTGAAAAGACAGCCCATTCTTTCAACTTTTTTTTTTGGACTCAGTAATTTTCTATTTTAAAATTTCTCTTTTTAGAGGTTGTTGATCTCTACAAATAGCACCATTACTAACCTTTGAAACAAGATTCTGATGTTGTCTCTGTAGACATAAGATTGCCATTCTGTGGCTTACCGAGAGTACAGCCATTGCCAAAATAAACAGCTATCACTGGTGACATTTGAGCCAACATTTGTGCTTTCAGCTGTAGTGGAGGACAACTAATGGACAGAAAATCCTAAGTGAGCCATTCTAAATGAACCCTTTGTGACAGTATCTCAAACCCTAACACAATACTTCACAAGTGTCCCTAAAATATGAAGGATGCTTTGATATGTACTTGCTGGGAACAAGGGATTTATGTTTTGAGCCCCTCTTCCCTAGTTTATTACGTCTTTTCTAAAGCATTCTCCCAAAGGGGCTTAACAGTTCTTCAGGTATCTTTAGAAATCAGTATGCAAATTTAACTACTAATTTTAGGCATTCAATAGATACACCAAATCATATGGTTAATGACCAATATGACAAAAAAACTACACAAAGAGATTTGAATCCCTTAAGAAACTATGCATCTTTTCAGTAGCACAGTTGCACTGATAATCTAAATATTGATCATTTGCAGACAAACAACAGAAAAGCAAATTAAAGTTTATCTGGTGGTGAGAAACTGACATTCTGAATCAATGAATTACTCTGTTACGTTTAAACCCAATTGATTTGAGTAGTTTAGTACATCTTCTGAGCTTGTCTTTATGTCATATCGTAAAACGCAAGGCAAATGGAAATTTATTACGCTATGAATCCTTTATTACTTATATTCAATAAGCTCTAAATGGCTCATCCATAAATGGCAGCTCAAGTTCTCCATGTTTAAATTTTTTAATACAGTAAAAAGGTTTAGTAGAACTGACGCAGTGGTCTAGTGGCAGCGCGATGTACTGCAGTAACTGAAACTGAAGCTTAAACCATTGCTTGTAGCCTCAGGGAGAGCAGGCACAATCCAACAGAGACTGTTATCACTGAGCTCCTGAAGCCAAATATGAGGCAGGCAGACACAGGGAGGACAAAGTCCTCCCAGCAGAATTAAAATCTAAAATATGGGGTAAAGATGAAATTATCTATTGTTTCCTGTGGAGGAAGCAACCAATCACCGATTACTACTTTGTTACCTAGACAGACCCAAATTATACAGACTACTGATACCAACATTAGAAAATGACCTAACCAGAGTATTGGATAAGCTGTGTTGCAATTCAACACTTCCCATCTTCTTCAAATATCTGCTTGTATAACTAGTGCCTATCAAGCAAGACTAATGTGAGTAAAAACTCAGTGTAATAAAACAGGTAATAAGGATGCCTTCTTTCATTCCCACATGTAGTGTTGTTCTAATGAAGAACAGCAGATGCTACTGGTGCCAGTTTTGTCTCCTCCTCTGGTAATCTTAGCAGCAGAAGCTGTTTTTTCAGGAAGTCACAAACACCAGAGCATGCAAACCTCACTCAAATGTAACAAAGGTTGGTGCCTGACACCTACACCAGCTGCTACGGAAATCCTCATCACAACCATTAACTAATGAAGCAGCAAAATCCTTATGATTAGAAAAGGTAGCTGTTGCTGGTGAGGTTTTGCAGCTATTAGTAATATGAGAAACAGACAATGTGGAAGCTCTTCAGGAGGTAGAAAAAGATCACCAAAATGCACATCAGGAGCATTTACATCCCACACTGAATTGCTGCAGCTGACAAGGCAAGTGTCATTTTTATTTAGCTCCTGGATGGAGAAAATTTAGCTCTTGCAATTCACTCAAATCCAAACACAGAAATACAAGCAGCCAATTTTAAAACCAATTGCCTTTTGGGATCCAGTTCTAAATCAGTTTTCATATTCAGAATGCCTAATAAACAACAGTGAAGTCCAACATGGAATAAGTTATAATACTATGAAACACTGTTGGTGTAATTCTGCAGTAAAATAGTATGAAACACTGTGTGGTGTGGAGAAGTATCCTATACAGCATACTTCTGGGGCAGAGGGGATGTGACCACCACAAAAAAGAAAAAATGGGTCCTATTTAGTTGTCTTAGCATCTTTGCATTGGGCAGTAAGAATGCTGCATGGCATCACATCAGCATCGTCAGCAATTGGTCCCTCCGTGCCATGTCATCTGCTTTTTCACATTACTTAAACAGCTTACTATGCACTGACTGATATATGAAGATGAGGTAATTGATACGCAGCACAAGAGTTTTCTTTGGCATTTAGCACATACCAAGAGTTAATTACGGAATGCTTTCTACTGCATGGGGATATATATTCACAGTACCAATAATGAGCATATGTTCATCAGCAAAAAAATGTTAACTACTGACTGGACGACTCAGTTTTCAAGTGAATGCTGAGCTGATTTTCACTGTCAGAAACATCTAGGAACTAATTTATTTTGTTATTAGTGTGATATTAAATCCATTTCGTGATGTTTATTTGAAATAAAAGTTATGATACTGTAGTAGGCTGCAGTTCTCTAAAATTCTAGATGAAATAACACATCTCATCCCAGTTAAGTAAATGCAAATTTTGTCATAACTTAATAGCATAAAAAATTGCCCAAAATGTGCTGTTCAGATTGGACTTATGTCTTGATAGAAACATGCTTAAAATAGACCAAATGTGAAATAAAATAATAAAATAGATATACACACAGTTTATTTAAGTGACACAAGAATAGACCATTCACTCTGAAATGGAACAGTGGATTAAAACATGCCACCCTATTTTTCCTTTCACTTTTCAGAACCTAGAACTCTTTTAAGTTATATAGATACTGTATTAAAAAAATAGTATTGTTTAGAACATATTAAAGCAAAACATATCTGTATTTTCAAAGTTAAATCTTCATGCCATACTTTTTTTGGCCACAAGCATGTGACAAATTGGACAAGACCTTTTGAAGTTTGAGTCATTCCCTTTAAAACTCTATGCTTAGCAAAACCTTTAAAAAAATAAAAGTATAGCGTTAAACAGCATTTACTGTATTTAGGAAGACTGCTGCTATTTGAGGTATCTTCTTTTTAAAGCTGGATCCCAGTTACCATATTTATTTTCAATCAGGAAGCTATAATCTGTTACCTTTACTTGTTTTGAGCTGTGTTTTTAATAAAAAAAAAAGAAAGGAAGAGCTGTTTTGTGGAAGGAATATTTATTAATAGCAGTATTGAGAATCCAACTGTTAGAGAGTAAATACTCCACAATACTCAACATAGAATCCCCTTGAACATTACAAGTCTTCAAAACTTAAAGAATTTTGAAGGCTCCTCCCAATGTCTTTATGCTTTTCTTTTAACCTTAAGAAAGGCTGCAAAATCCTCTTCAGCCTGCATGTAGAAAAATAATAAACGGTTATTCACATTTCAAATAAAAGAAATATGGTGATATCGGGGGAAAAAAAAGTACTTAAGTAGTATTAAGTCACTGCGACGCAAAATGTCACTGTAACATACTGCAAGAGAATTTGAGTCTGAGATTTATTATATATTTAAATCTAACAACAACAAAAACCCACCTTCAAGATAAATTTTGTGCTATGTACAGAATGTACAGAATTACATTTCAGGTGAACAATGTTTCCCAACTTCAGTATACTTCATTTTTAAATCTTACTCTTTCTTAGGAAAGAAACAGAGATGGACAAACTGAAATGTATTTCAGCTTGACTGGATATGGAATGGCCTTTTATCAAAACATAGCCTTCTCTTCTAAAATATCAGAGGAACCACTAATCTAGAAAATATGCAAGAGAATAATCAAAATGAACCTAAAAATAAATACTGGTATAGGATATACTGCCAGCACTGTATATAATTTAATATTGTTAAACCAGAAATGCTATTCTATTCCACTTCAAGCTCTCTGAACATGAATGAAATGCTTGATGCTGTGGGAATACTTATATTTTTCAATTCAATTAAGAGCATAACTAATCAAAGTTACATTCAAGACAAACTCCTCTTCCTGTGGTTTATGCACAGCCTCATTGCTTGGGAGCACCCATATGAACAAACATATTTGGGTTCAGATGTCTTTCCATCTTCTGTACATTGACCTCTACTAATTTTAAAGTAGATCCAAGACTTCTCTTCTGGTTTTTGCACAGTCCCCGTCATCAGCCTTTTTATTACTCAGGAATATTAATCCAGATATTGTTCTAGCTTTAATTACTAAATCTTCATGTCTAGATGCACAACTTCATGTGTCTTGTTATAAACATCTCACCTTGCTAACTTATTTCTGAACCAGCTTTTTTTTTTTTTTTTTTTGCTTTCTTTTTGGGGGAGTGGGGGGTGGGGATGGGTGGGACAGGGTGTGTGCTATTCTTACCATCTTTTCATCTTCTCCCTTAGTTTGTAAGCACTAGGACAGTGATCCTACTCTTTCTTTGTCTTTGTACAACACAAACCACATAGAGACCTGATCTGTAACCAGCAACGTTTTCCCAACACAGGAACACAAGCACAAAAAGTACCATGGATCATTTTGAAGGTCACACTTTTACAGGAACAATCCTAATATAGCCTGATCAGTTCATAAATCAAGCCTGAGGGAAAAAAATAGACATCGTATATATACCACTATATACTAAATTATAAACTGAAGCTATACCTGTCTTCCAAGCCACCCATAGGGACAGAAAAAAAAAAGCCAAGTAATACTTCAAAGAACCCAAGATCCCTGCTTAAACCACAAAGAAAGTACAGATACAGGCAGAAAACTCTGATATCATCTTACTCCTCTACAATTCTGTAAGGAGAGGGATTTTTAAATGTCTTCATGTTTTACACAGAAACATATCATATAATGATCAAGACGTTACTGCTGATACCGTACATGTTAAAATAAGGATAGAAACAGGACAACGAAAATTAATAACCAAAGAAGTCACTTTCAGAAAATATTATTCAATTCAAACCTACTTATTTAGGTTGGTACTGACAAAATTAAGTCAGAAGAACATGAGGAATAATTTTAATTTGGAAATGCTGTTTCCAATATGGAAAATTATGTTAATATGCAGAATCACGTAAATAGTTAAAGCACTTAAAATGCAAAGAGTTTTCGCTTCTAGTTTTTATCTACGTATTTTTGGAAACTTTTCATTATGTGAAAATATTCATTGCTTTGCCTTTTCATCCTTTATAGGATTTTAATATGCTTTGTAGCTCAACCATTCAAATTTCCCACAGGTCATAAATTCTACTTTTTAAACATCTCTACTGACAGACTTCAAGACTAGAATGAGATTAAGATTACTTGCATCACTTTCTGTCAATTATCCACCTATTACTTATTCACTTCAGCTATCCAAGTGTTACAGCAATACATTAATAATTTCTACATTAATTCCTACACATTATTTTTCAGTTGCCACCATGACAAATAACTATATCATCACCTCTGTCAAAACTTTAATCAGTAGATCTCAAAGTTCTTTGCAAAGAGGAAAAATATTCAGCCGTTACCATTGCTATAGCAATTCATGAATTTTCCACGAAGAAGCAGCTTGTTGAAACAAACTGTCCACAAAACAGGACTGACTTCCAGATTTCCTAATCGAGGCTTCTTAAAGATTGTGGGAAAGCAGCTTGTTATGGAATTTTAAAAAAATCCAACATTTACTATTCCGGTGTGTTAAAATTTTGCCAGTATTCTAAAGTTAGGAAAGTTTTAAGAAAACAGAGGAACCTAAATGAAATGTTCTCACGAAGCCAACTTCATTAATGCTTTCCTTCATAAATAAATAATTTAAAAGATGAGATTTTATTTTTCATTCTGATAGGAAAGACTTATCCTAGCATTCTTCCTGGTATGTGAATGCAGTATACCATGTATTACCAGTAAGCACCTCAGGCCCGTGTTGTAGATGAAAAGAGAGATACAGAGACCCCTAAAGTAAAAGTAGAGACCTGGTGGTCCCTCTCTGCTAGGCTACATTGCTTCCTCTGGGGTCTGTTTACATAAATACATAAGTGAACACTTGCAAGTTGCATTTTCACATTAATAGAATACAGTTGTGCAGCCACGAAGACTTGCAGCACAATTATAGCAAGCGCAATAAAGGAAAGACTGCCCTACAGTTGCTCTCTTGCCTACACATTATCGCATAACTTCTCAAGAAAAATTCTCAGTGCTATGAACCACTCCTGCTCCAAACAGCCGCTTCACGTTAGCCTTCACAGGGACTCAACACCTGCAAGTGCTCTGACAACATGCTCCGTACCAAGTGTTCAATACACAAAATGCTACTATTTCTACCCCTTCCCTCCAAAAAGGCAAATGCCTTACCTCAGTTAACCCTTGAAAAAGGATATTTTAATAATGGATTGTTAGAGTATTTATTCACAATAAATACGTGGGCATCTTGAGAAAATTTTGACAAGTGAGAGAGCTGTACATAGGTACTTTTACAAAACCTTTTTTTGTATATTAAAGTCTACCAGTGCTATTGTGCAAAAAGGAGTCAATAAGTTGCACCCATATGCTTCAAAATACAGTAAGAACTGGTAGTGCAGTGTGGCTTAAACGGCAATCAAAAAGTAAGATAAAGTGAAGTACAAAGCTGCAGGAGTTGAACGTAACTCTCTCTGCCGAAGAGAACAAAACCAATATAAACAGCAGAAAGAAAGCTAAAATTATTTTGCTAACATTTTTACTCCAGCTAAAAGCCTTATGACAATAGCTACGGTAAAAAGCCTAACTAGGAACAGCATGTTACACAGGCAGAATTGTCAGAGAGCACCAATTACAGGAGGGTGTTAACACAGTTTCGGGAACATCATTTTCAGGAACAAGTGCTGCGAGCTTGCATTCACATAAAGTAGATCAACTACTCCTACCTGAACTTCAG
This sequence comes from Mesitornis unicolor, assembly GCF_000695765.1. Taxonomy (NCBI): domain Eukaryota; kingdom Metazoa; phylum Chordata; class Aves; order Mesitornithiformes; family Mesitornithidae; genus Mesitornis; species Mesitornis unicolor. The sequence continues at coordinate 24,208 of NW_010167060.1, forward strand.
ACAGTCTATTAGCCAAAGCAGTTGCTTCAGGAATTCAGCCTTACACATCAAAAAATGAGTTAACTCCTAATTATTGACTGAGAAAAAAAATCCTCCATGAAGACAGGGTACTAGCATTATGCCAGAAGTAGATTATAAACTCTTTAAAGCAGGGACTGACTCTGTTGTCTCCCGAACTGCAGTGCATAGGCATCACTACAATCTTAATAAAACAACAGTAGAACAAGAAGGATTTGTAAGAGATGCGAATATATCTTCACAGGACATAAAAAATACAGACACATAAAAATATAGACACAAATTCTGAAGGAACCTGATCTTCAGCTAGACTTTAACAGCAAAACATCCAAGTAGCTCACAAATGGGTCATACAGTTAAAGTGAGATTAAAATTCATAGAAACATCTTGGGGGAAAAAAAAGCACTACTTATTAATGTAGAAAGGTCAAAGCACAGAACCACACCTATAAGAAAAATACCTGCAAACACAATACTCTCTTTACAACGCATATTGACCTTATCTAGATGGAAGAAAACCTTCTCCAAGAATGGAGGTTCAGCCTTGGTTTTCATAAATTAATGTTCTAAATCCACCCCTCACTACATGAAAAAACTTCTGCCTTAACTCACCATACATCTTCAGCCACCTTTGTTCCTTCATTTCTGTCCTCTCCAGTGTGGACAGCTGCAAGCAATGCTCCTGCTTGGGCAGCAGCCAGCTGTAGCTGGGGCAGCAAATCAGACCTGCTAATAGGGGAGTTACACTGCAGGTGTACCCTTGCCACTAAAAATTTGCCTTTTTAGGTCAGAAGACATGTAGGAATTGTAGATCTTTGAGACTTATCCTTTTGACATGGGAAATTAGCTCCTTATCTTTCTATGTGCTGTAGTTTGTCTCCTCGCTGTGATGCAATTGGCATGGTGCTAAAGCTAAAACAAGCAGAAAGTAACCAAAAAGAAACCTGTTCCTCCCAGTTCAGGATTAAGAAACTGTTGATTACCAGCTGGATGATGCTGTACTGAATAAAAAACATGCCTACAACCTTCAAAGGTTGAAAGGTGAAAACGCTGGCCAAATTCTTGTACTTCTTGTAGTAAAGCTATTTGCTAGTTTTCTGCAACAGCAGAGCTGGCATTGCCTTTGCCTTCTGCAAGGCAAAAGGGCCAAGAAATGCACAGTAGTCGGCTCTCACGAGTCCACTTGTACTTAAACAAAGATAGCACCTCACGACGAAAGGAATAAAAATTATCAAAATACTAAGAGAACATTAAGCAACAATCTCTGAAATTATGAAAGATTTAAACTAAAATAGGAAAAAAAGGAAAAGGGTAAATAGAATTTGTATTATCTCTCTGATTCACTCTCCAAAAGCAGAAATGAAAAAGTACTTTCAGAAATCTGTTGTGTGCAATGAATATTGAAAGTCAAAAAGGAAAGTTACATTCTTACAACCCCATCAGCTTAAGGAAGTAAATGACATTTCTGATTCATCTTCCAGCAGAATTGGTGCCAAAGTTCCCTTTGAAAGAGCCTTGAGTTATCTGTCTGACCAAAAAGAAAGCTGTATGTAAAATGTTTTTCTTCAGGGAAATATGACAAGAATCTGATTAGGCCATCACCAATATTTATGACTGATTATGACACATATGAGTTTGTTGAAATCCTGACAAAATAGGTACAGTTTTTTTCATCTACCAAGCTTTGAAGACTGATTTGTAGCAAGTCTCTAATGAGCTACAGAACTGGCCAAATAATGCAATTTGAGAATGAAAAACAACTATTATTCTACAAGTTGATAAACTCATAGCTCTGGAAAAGCTTGTCTCAAGTAGTAAGCTTTCAATACACTTACAGAGTAGGCAGATACTTCCCCTGAAGTATGATCAACATTTACAAATCTCGACAACAAATGCAATCAGAAAATACAAAATAAAGTCTCATGGTAACAAGCCACTTTCCAAACAATGAGACTCAAACATAAGACAAGGAGGGAAATGTGGTTTGGAAAATAGATGAATAAGTGTAAGAATGCACATTTGACTTGTGGCAGAAAGCAAAGCTCATCTGGGTGCTTACAGAGTAAGACAGTCAGAACTACCATATTTGCAATACTATATCAGAAAATAAAGAATTTTCGGGGCTCACTGACAGTAGTATCCAAATTATATTTGTCCAAATTAAGTAAAATTTTGCTGGTAGAAGCAGCAAAGTGAAGAAAGTGACAGCAAAATGAGGAGAGCTAGTAAATGCGAAAAAAACCAAAATCAAGAAGTTTTGCAAACAAATCTCTCATCAGCTTATGTCACTGTTGTGCTGTAAGAGATATACATTGAGAATTAAAAGACTGCTCCTTTCTCCCTGCTCTGGGGAGCCTCAAAGGATCGTATTACTCTGTCAGGATGCAGTAACATGAATAAATTGTACTGACTCTGGGTTCCTGCAAAAATCAGGGTTACATGGATCTTCATTCTGGTTCATTTAGTTATTACATTTTTGGGGACCCTTTGGACAAATTTGTGTTAGATTTTCAGGAGGGAATGAAAAATGTTTCATAAAACGGTAAGAATCTGTGGCACAGGTTAAATGAATCACATCGAAGCTTCACGTAAAGAATATTCTTGAAGTTAGTAGGCAACTCCTGCTTCCTTACTGAGAAAGCAGAAACACAGAATCACAGAACGTTAGGAACACAGGGGAGAGAGAGCAGTAGAACAAGAATTACACCCTTCATTAGCAAAGGCAAGAAAGGCAAAGCTTTTGATGCAACAAAGAACCAAGGTGTCAATGGGCCTGACAACCCAGGGATTACTAGTAGAGTTTGTTCTACAAATATTGATAACAAATAATGTGGCAGCAATTTGCCTTTAAAGCACTAATTCCCAGAATGGATGTAGAGCCACCCAGGAACCACAAGGGCATAGTATTTGTTAAATGAAAGCACTTAGATGCCCTCTCCCACAACGACCATGTACTCCCCAGCTGTCTGCAGTACAGGGCTGAAGCCTCTCTCTCCCTTGGTTCCTTTACCAAGACGCATGCTGACCCAGACAGCAAATCAGTCTATCAACCACCAAATTATACATTCACATGGAAAACTGAAGTGTATTGACCTAGTGAAATCTCAAAGATAACCCAGACTGCAATGCAGCTGACACACAATTGGATGGTGTCATGTAATTGGTGAACATGTGTTGGAAGGAAATAAAGACCCTGCTGTATTGTGGTTAATTTGAGTTGTTTCCTCTGGAAATCAAAGAATGTTATTTGGTTTTGGTTTTACCGTTAAAGTTTGCAGGAGCTATGATATGTTATCTGGAGGATACCATTTAGCTACTAGAATAGGACAAGTTTCACTCTTGTTAAACAGTTGAAATTATAATTTGAAATAAAAATTAGTAGGAGTAATAGTGAAACAAGTCAAGCATGTGAGCAAAGTTGATCAGCAAGATGTATTATTTAGATTTTTATTAATAAGATTAATAGATGGAATAAATAAGCAGAGAAATGAACTAGCAAGTGGCACATAAACACCATATAAATTTTTATGTAAACGACATTGTCTTATATAATTTTTCCTTTTTTTTTTAATAGAAGGAAAAGAGGAGAAAGCAAAACCTAGGATACTAGTAACACAACTACCATCTTAAGAGTTATTATATAACTAAAATTAATTTCCTAGCATGAAATTTTGGAATTAGTGACAGTATGAGCATCAGGGAAACACATCATTCACAGTATGAATAAGAAAAGTCCATTCATTATTTGATGCATACAGTATGCTAACTGGTCTAAATTATACATCAGTAAGTTTGATTGCGTATCTGTTGATTCTTGAAAAAAAGAACTACAAAATTAGGTTTGTATCAAGTATATGGAGGTTCACTAAGCTTGTATAATATGTGGGTTCTAGATGGAGGGTCAGCATAGGCTATCAAATGTTTCAAATCTATATAGTTTTCATATTTCAGTTTTGAAAAAGAAAAATCCAGGAAGAATCCCAAAAGAGAGGATTTTGAGAAACCTGGAATGAACAAAGTTGAATGATCACAGGCTTCTCTTTCTAGACCAGCTCTTTAAGATTCTAATATACTTTGCATTTCTGCCTTTATTAGAAATCATGACCAATAAAAAGTGACATCTCTCTGAGTCCCAAGAAAATACTAGAATAAAATGGAAGTCCTAAACATATAATAATTCAGTGACTAACAAGAAGCTTTGCACTTATGAACAGTAAAGGAAGATTATGGGTTATCAGTTTTCTTATTTTAAGGCAATGTATGATTTTTCTGCATGACAGTAATTCAGCTTCCAACATACATATACTTCCCATTACTAACAAAAAAATTATTTATAAGTACAGTCAATGCTGGTGATTTCAATATTCCTTCCTACACTGATGAATAACAAAATTAATGGAGAAGAATTCAGAAATACTTCACTGTTTTACTATGTTTATTACCAAATAACTCCAGCCAAGTGATATATGTTTTTTGTCTCTGAATTGGCAGCAGAATAAGTAAGAAAATATTTGTTATGGATATCTCAGTTCAGGCAGTGCTATTCAACAATGTCTGTGGTCTACAGTCCTTAAAAGTCTTGTTTTCACTCTTCGAAATCTTTTTTGCCTAGAGTAAACATGTAGGGAATACAAGACAAATCAGTTTTACTGAAGATCAATTCAAAGACGGTCAACCATAAGCCAAATGTGAAGGATGCCACAGTAATAAAACTGGCATATGTTTTTATCTTGAGATAACTGTGCATGTTATAAAGCCATGCTTGAACTAGTGGTAAAACACCTCTGTTTAGTCAGTGAAAACCAGAACTTTGTTACAGGGGCTCTTACTGCAGTAGCTCTTCATTAAATTCATATACCTGATGAGTATAACACCCTCCCTGCCCCACTGGAAAACAGCTTTACCAAGAGACCCCAACCATTTCTGTTTATAGTTTTGTTCAGGGGTTTTTTTTGTTCATAATTTACTTTCAAATCAGACATAAATTTTAACTGACAACATCAGTGGGAGACACCTCCTCCACGGACAGTTTGAGCCTTAGCTTCAGCACTAGTGATTAAATTAGCAAGTCAAACAAGGTAAATGTGGGAGGAGGAAACAGAGACAGCTTTGCTGCACCTTCTATTCCAAACTGATTATGTTGATGGCCACATTTTGTTTTTAAATTACTAATATATCTGCCCAAACAATCCATTTGACATTGTTTTCACAAATAAGTAATTTCACCTATGGAAATCTCTCACAGAGCCTAATCGGCTAACATAATAAAAGACAACTGAGGGGAAACACACAAACTAACATCATAACTCCCAGACACTGGAAATTTGCCTGCTCTTTACAAACCCAATGTGTCTTTCTTTTATTAAGATGGATAAAACATTCCTTACTTGTTCAGCCAAAGACATTGGCAAAACATGGGCATTTATTTTAACAACCTTAAATTAAAGGGCAATCCAAAGAGAAAGAAGCAGAACAAACTACCTCACAGAGCATTAAAAAATTAATTATACTGACAGAGCTCTCTTCTCCAAGGAACCAGGAAAGGAACAAGGTACTGAAGACAAGCCTATTCCCAGGTATCTGCATCACTTAGAACTGGACAAGGAAACAGATTTTACTTGTTTACAGATTTTGTGTTTACTTAAATACTTATTTCATTCATTCCTTTGTTCCATTAGACAGCTCTTAGCTGGATTTGAGTAATTAGATCATTTGCTTTGAGAAATTGCATTGGTCAGACTGTATTCTTATCTTGATTGCAACTATTGTTATCATTTGTGTTAAGCCATTTTATCTCTTCACTTTCACTTTTCATTGAGAAACTTCCTTATTTTCTTACTCAGTCACAAAGGAAGCATAGTCGACTGAGTCACAGTTAATGAAGAATATGTTTAAAAGCAACTGTAGCCTCTTAGTGTCAAATTTAAACTTCCTTTTTTTTTTCCAGAAAATAAAATCTTTTCCAGAAGAGGAACAGTTAATTTCTTGGAAACTGAATCTAGCTATTCCCATGGTTGGGTGTGTAGGGAGATGATGATCTTTTTCTGGTCTTTTTTCAGAGACACCACAGTCCTTTCTAATTGCTTTATATTTCAGCAAATGTGGTTGCTGGTTGCTTCAAACCTGGTAAAAGCTCTTTGTAGATGGACATGCCCAAGTTGCTCTCACATCCGAATTTAGGCAACCCATGTGCTTGTACACATTCTCCTTACTGCAGCATTGCAGTAGTTAAAGTGGTCTTATAATAAAGACAAGGACAGATTTTGGCAGTGCCTGTTGCAACAGGACAAGGGGTAATGGTTTTAAACTAAAAGAAAGTAGATTCAGACTAGATATAAGGAATTAATTTTTCACAATGAGGGTGGTGAAACACAGCAATAGGTTACCCAGAGAGGTGGGTACCTCATTCCTGGAAATGTTCAAGGTCATGTTGGATGGGGCTCTGAGCAACCTGACCTAGTTGAGGATGCCCGTGCTCGCTCCAGGGGGGTTGGGCTAGGATATCTTTAAAGGTCCCTTCCAACCCAAACTATTCTATGATTCTATGATACTTTACTCCTTAAATCCTCCTTCTACTCATATCCTAAGATAGCTCATCTGTGGAATATGTCAAGAGAGGTAAGGCACATAATAGATGCACAGAGTTACCCAAACTTAAACATAGTATTTTTTGATAAGGAAGTTATTACATTGTATTTTCCTCTCAGATTTTCCCACTGAGAACTCTCCTAGGCAGACACCAAATGAGCAGTTTCTGTCCTGTCTAGCTGCTCCTGGCTCATTCCTGATAGCTCCTTAACAGGAATGAAACTGTGGCCATGTCAGTTTACTGCAATTCTGTCTAGTGACATTAATTTCCCTCTGGCTTTGTGTTAATGTAAGTCTGGGTTGTGTACTTTGCCAGTGGAACAGTATCTCCTGTGAGAACAGAGTTTTCAGACAACGTCCACTTTTGAGTTAAGTGTGCCTATTGATAGCAATCCTACTCTGACTGATTAATAAACTATGCCAACACTATCTTCTCTGTAACAAATTTGCATCTTCATTCTGTATTTCACAGCTCTACACTAACCAAATCAAACATCAGCTGACGTGTCAATAACTGTGATGACTCAAGGTTTTAGTGAATTAAATTATTGTAGAATCTTTTAACAAGATATGAAAAAAAAATTCTATTTATAACTCTCTGCTAAAAAAAAAAGTGCATTTATCTACATTTACCTTTAATGTTTAATTTCAGTGGCAGGGCTGCACAAACTTGAGTGGCAAAATTCCTCATTGCAGGAAGCAGCAAACACTTTGGTGCTCAGAAGCCTGTCAGTTTTCAATAGAGTAACTTCTAACTGCAGAGCTATAGAGCTCAAGCCATTGGGTATTTGTGCTGAACCATTTCCTATTAAATAAATTACTTTTTCATCTAATAATGGCAGTGCAACATCGCCCATTGGCAGTGATAACTACTCAAGCTAAGTTCAAGGTTACTGAAGCAAAGCTACTGATTTAAGCAGAAAAACTGTACAATGAAAATTATTTTTATTTAAGGCAGTTACATTTTAGATATTTAAAAAGCATAAAAAGGTTAAGCCACACTGTACATTTTAGCCTGGGTACTAAACTAAAAGGAAAGATTTGCATAGATGGTATGAAAAAAATGAAAGGCTATATTTTCTTTGTGGAAAAAGGAAAAATATCATGGAAACTGCAGCAGACCCAGTTTGAAATCTGGATCACACAGACAGATACAGTCATCAAAAGTTTTTATCCTCTGTCACCAAAGGGGTCACCATCAAAATATGTAATGGCTGTATATAGAACACAGTTTACATTATTGGTAAAATAGTGTGATGGATTTCTTAGGCTAACAGCAGCAAGCAGTCAAGTTGGAACACAAATATTGAGTAGGACTAGTTAAAGAGCAGAAAATTCAGTATAAGCAAATGAAGACCTACATCCAACAAAGGAAAAACACTTAGAGGACTCCTACTATACATACTAACATTAGGGCAAGAACAGCATTTCTAAAGATAAAAAAGAGTTAACACATCCAAGGACTGAAAAGAGTAGAAATCATATAATCATTAAAGTTGGAAAAGACCTCTAAGATCATCAAGTCCAACTTTAAACCCAACACCACCATGCCCAAATGTGGACAGGTAAAGAAAAAAGAATCTTCATCAATGTAGCAGAAAAAACAGCTGTAAGGGAATTGGGCTGGAAGCATGTAAAAGTACAGAATATGTAAAATGCATCACTTTGACTTACATTTTAAATAGAAAAATCAGACAAAATAATATAAAAAGAGATTAAAGAGAAACACAGCCATCAAGACTTCATAAAGACTGTTTCTTTATTAAAAAATACATAAAGATGTACATACATAAAGATACAGAATTTGGGAAAAAAAAAAAAAAAAGAGAAGAAAAAACCTGCATCCATTTTGCACCAAGCAGTATGACAGTTTACAGAAGGAGAACTACTAGCCACTATAAATCAACACTCTAATGCACTTTAATGCACATTTTCCCTTTACTTGTATCTCATGTGAATGTTGGCAGGGTAAGAGTAGCAGTTAAGGAGTGCAAAACATATTTTGTTATGGCATTTCTGTTTGTCTAAGGCAACACAGAAATTTCTGTAAGTAGGTCTCTGCTGGTATTCACCAGGAGTGTATACGAAGAAAGGTTTTGCTTTGTAAGCTGAAGCAGCATGTTTCCTCAAAGCAACAGAGTACCTCAAAGAGCAGTCTTTTAAAACTGCTTTATTGTAACCCTTGGAAAAGATTTCAGGGATTCTTAACTCCAGCTACGTTGTTGCTTTAAGTAGTTGATAGTCACTATATCTGATTTCAGTGAAAAGACCTATACTTATCCTAATTAGATGTTTTCATCAAGTATATTTGGTAACACATAGACTTTTACATAATAGACAGGTCAGTCATGAGAGCACTTCATCATAAAAGATGGAAGAGTACAGAGTCAGGAAGGAGGTGAGAAGGATCAGCCATTGCTGTGTGAAGAGTTCCTCGATAAACCATCAAGTACCACTGATGTCTTACAAAGAGATTATTACAGCTTCAAAGGAATGAAACGCGGCTTAATGTAGGCAGAGGAGTGCTAAGACCGAGGAGTCCTATCTCCTGAATAAACTCAAATTAAGTATCCTTCAAGAGGAAAGACTGCCTCTCACTACATCTCCTAAAGGATGCTAGAAAGAAAGTAAGCTATAATAGCTTGCATATTACACTGAGACATAGCACTTCTAGGGAAATACAGTTGATGCAGGAAGATAAAATCCCTATAAAGATGTATTTCAGGATAGTATCAATAGCATCTTAGCAGGGTGTTTATCTGGGACACTACTGAGGCTTAATCCAGCATAGGTACAGCAAGTATTCTCCCAGTATTTTTGCTTATGGCCATTATTTAAAAAAAGGTTGTAGTTGTGCTGTTCTGCTTGGATACTGAATATAAATACTTTTCAAGCTATTTTATCTAAACCTGAACTTGAATCCACAGTGAAAAAGTGGCTAACTGGCTAAAAGCAAGGTATTCCTTGCCTAAAGTCCATACTGCAGGGTGCTAGAACCCTGTCTCAGAGGCTGATCCGAGAGCTGGTACATCAGCAGCGAGGAGGAAGAGGAGGATGCAATGACAGAGATGATTCTCCAGAGCAGAACTGTAGCAGGAGCTAAGGATAGTGTTACAAACTCCTTGTTTTAAAACTGGCTTTCATTTGGAATGACATAAAACACAGGCAATAAAAAATTCCTAGACACTGCCCCACCCCCATGAGTTATGAATTTTGTGGCATATCTCTACTGTTAAATATCACAAAAGTGATTATTTTGTGATCTGAGTTACTTTAATGATTTTGCTAGTAACAGAGTCCCTTTTTTATCATACTTACATATTTCTTCCCAAGAATTTAACACAAAAAAGGGAGTGTCCCAGTTTGAGCTAAACAGAACTAATTCGTTATTTAATGATTTTACTTTTTGAGTTAAGTCTCTTCTAAGTGACTGTACTTTCTGAAACTAACAGCGTGTTTTTTCTAGACAGTGTCTGCTTCTTCAAGTGATAGTGCTTGATGTTTATAATTACTATTAGGTATGGTATGTAAATACAGCTCTTGCTTATACTTGTGCCTATGGAGACCAAGGCCACTGCCACATCATGGGTGCCGTATTAGGGTGTCATAAGTGGGGTATCGCACCTGTGGAGAGGAGTGGACAGGACAGATGGCCCAAATCTGACCAACAAGGTATTTCATCGCACACACGTCATACTGAGTATAAAACTGAGGAATCCTGTCTCTTTTTCCTCATCTTCATTGCTTCTTCTGTCGTGGCCAATGTCTGAGAAGAACCCTGCTATTCTGCCTTCAGTCCTGATCTGTGTGTTCCTGAATCCAGTTCCTGAATTCAGTTCCTGCCTCCTGCTCCCACCTGCTGCTGGGTCCGGTCTGGGACTTTTGCAGTGCCCTGCTCCACAGAACCTCTGGTGACGTATCATCACTGGGGGCAGGGAGGGGGGAGGATCTGATATTAGTTTTGTATATATTTGCATATCACAGAATCACAGAATCACAGAATGTTAGGGATTGGATATATTTCATTATTTTCCTATTTACATTATTATCCTGTAGTAGAATTGTTTTATTAAACCTGATAGTTTTCTTTTCCAACCCATAAATCTCTCCCCTTATTCCTTTTCTCTTCCCCTTCTGGGGAGGGGAAAGGGGTTAATAGAGAGTGTCTGTTTATCATTTGGTGGCCAGCCCAGCCCTAAACCATGACAGGGAGAATGAGAAGAATTCTGATGAGACTTCTGCAAATCATAATGAAAATACCTTTCTGGTACTGTCCCCTCAATGAACACATCTAAATAAGTGCATGGAATGAACTGTAAATATTTAGTTGTGTTTTCATTGTTACCACTGATAAGACGCTACAGTTCTCATAGCTACACTAGAAAGGTTTAAAAACTGCCAAAAGCATATTCTCAGACTGCAACATGTGAAAAAAAATCCTCTAGTAACACTTCTGCAACAAGTAGGTACACTTCATGGGCAGGATTAAGAAAAGATAGGGAATTATTATGTTGTCTATCTTTTTGATGGTTTCTTGGGACCAAATGATCCCAAACTCCTACTTAGATTGGAAATATATTCGGCTTTGTCTTTTCACATTAGAGAAGCATTTGCTTCTCTGACAGTAGATACGATTAGAGAAAAGGGGAAAAAATTTACAATATTTAAAAGAGACTTAGAAAATATGAAGTACAGATGTCCAGTTTTCCAGTAAGCAATATTCAACTTCATGCTCTCTTTGTAAGCATGTTTCTAAAATACTCCATATTTATGTAGGGTTCTGTCTTCCCGTCATTCACTTATATCAGTTGCATGGCACTTTTGTAATTTTCATATATTTATCTTGAGATTTTAAAGAAAGTAAAATTTACTACCAGGAGGTCTAGTGTAAGTCAACTTGTTAAATGAACCAGTTCTCTCTGCATAATTCTTAAAATTCTACATCTTTTGACCCTAAAATGAAATTTTAGGATTAAGACTGAACCTCTGCCTCAAAGTCTGAATTTTCACTCCTCTCCACTTTTTTCTTTTTTCATGCAAGGCATTGCAAATGAGGTTTTTTCAGGTTTTGGAACATTCTTCAAGGTTTTATTCGCATTCAAATAAACACAACCTTTTGCCACCACAAATGCTACTATTTGCTAATTGATTTGGGGCTGCAGAAGCAGAAGAGGGAGCATTAGCATCCCTTATGCTTCCACCCACACAGCAACAACAGAATCATCACAAAATGATCCACTAGTACCAAATATATCTTCTTTATTATATTTATTTTCATTCCCTTGTCTTTCTCATATGTAATATTTGTGGCCAATACTATAAGAAGAAAAATTAAAACACTAACAGCATATACAGCCATGTAAATTTAGAATAGCAGAAACTGCTATTTTGTGATTATTTATTTAAATAATCAAACTTCATCTCCGTGACTTAATATGATCCACTATGTCCTTTCCTACCACCATAAACACTGTAACAACAGTACTTATTTACTGTGAGGAAATAATGCCTAAAGAAACTCTTCTCCACCCAAATTTTCCAATAGGATTTATCAGATTACCTTCCAATACAACCCTGGTGCTGACCTTGGAATGCTTGGTGGAGGCCCAGTGTTTTATTTAGAATGCTGTGCAGTGAATCACCTACAATGCTTATCTTGTAGGAGTTGGTTTTTTTATTGTGATTCTAAGGATAACATGTTAGAAAACCTTTTTGTAAGGCTAAGTTAAATGTAGTGCTCCTAAGATTCATTTGACAGAAAATAGGTCTTTGTATATGTTAAATACAACTTCTAAATTAATCTATTCCCTAGACCTAGTTAATTGATCTAATCTAATTGATCTAATTGACATTTTCTGACACTAACTTTTAACAAGTAGTTTATGAAAGACTCTATGGTGTTCTTTCTCTCTCTCTGAGGCATAACAAAGTGAAAACATTCTCTTGAGCATCTCTTCCATCAAGCTGTGTTTTGAATTTCACTGGACTTATCACAGATGTTATGGTTACAGAAAAAAAGAATCACCAAGATATCAAAGGAGAAAGAAGAAATTCTCAGTAACTTACATATGGCAAACTACTGAAGCAATTGCTGCTTAAAAAAGATGTTGTCATTGCTATTTCTAATTACAGCATCTACAAACAGATTACCATTTGTCTAAGCTTCTTTAAAGTATACATTTGAAGATAAATTGCCAATACAAAACAAATCTATTTAACTTGTGAAGGAAGATGGAGTATGTTAAAGGTAATGGAAATGCTAGCTATTGAAAACACTACTATGAAAGAAACTAATACTGGCTTCTCTGATCTGGTCTGTTCTGTGAAATTATTGGAAGAGGAAATGTAACAGTCTGAGGATAAACTGTTTCAAGATGTTGATCAGTCTAAAATAATTTGTCTGGGATACAAAGGATCATCAATATGGAAGTGTACATAAGAACAGATTAAATGATCATAACCTGAGAGAGGTGAACAGACTTTCTGGATTGGATATTGCTTACTGCAGGTAAAACAAAGAATTCCTCTAGCTAGGAAGAGGGAGATGCAGGTTCATATAATTGTTGAAATATGCATTTATTGTTTTACTTTATTTACTTTCAAACCTTTAGAAATCACAGAAAAACTATGAAAATAATTTCCATATGATTTCACCTAAACGTCTGGAGGGCTCAACATTTACCCCCGCTCCCACTTGCGCTGCACTGTCACTTGGACCTTTTTTTTCTGGTACTTTCATAAATTTTTTACTTCTTACTGTCCAAGGCCGCCTTCAGGACTCAATAACTCTGCTCCATTAAACTGTGCGCAACTTACTTTATTGATAGCTCTGCCACCTCACATCAGCATTTCACAGGCACTGAAATGACTTTGATTCACCTTCTGCGATAGTATTTTAGTGGTAGTCTCATCCACCTTTTACTGAAAATAAAGGAATGGGAGACTTTAAAGTAAGAAAGTAAAAGATTTAAAGCCTACTAACATATGAAAGGAGACAGCTGATCTCCTAAAGAAATGAGGTTTCTGTGACTGCTGCCTGCCTGTCCGTAATTCCTTACATTAATAACTGTTGAACCTCTTAGCTTAGCTTACAGAAAATCTGCATGCTACACCAACTCCAAATATTTTGTGAGAATCAGAGTGTGAAAACAGTGGCCCAAATGAAGAAAACCTCAAGAAAGCAACTCTGCTGTTTGGTCTCTTCTGCACGCTGGCTGGCAGAGAGTATGCATGTAACTGGAACCAGCTACAGTACATCTTGTTTCTTGTCTTTCCCGTCTTGGTAACTCCAGCAAAAAACAGTTGTGCTGTAGAGCATGGTCAGTGGAATGAATTGGATTTCTAGGACTCAGATCTACAGACAACTTTGTTATGCTGTTAATATGTCTCATAGATCAACTTACATTAAACGAGGTACTCCTATTACTGTGTTCCTGTCTTCCTTTCGCTATCTAATATATTTGATGCTATGCTTTTAAAAAAGCTTACAGGCATATATGACTGTATTTACTACACAACACAGAAAGTACTACATTAGAATGTATGCTTGAAGCGTCCACTAATATACCACATTCATCAGGAAGCTGAAGACACTTTGTGAGTCACCTAAAACTCGAGTTAGCCAACCTGTAAACTGTGCTTTTTATCTTCTTATACACTTTTTTATTATTTGCTGCAAAGTAAGATGTAGAATATCCCTTTTACACATTTCTGTCTTTGAAAAAATGTGCATTCTGGCAAGCTTATACTTGAGACTATTCCTTTTAACATTTAGCCCAAAATCTTAGCATCTAAGAGAAAAAATCAAATAGCTTATTGCTGTACACAGAATTAACACATTTTTCCTCATTTAGGAAATAAATTAATGTTCATCATCACCCACCTCAATATTTCTCTGCAGTCTAGTTCTGTAAAAAATATACACATTACGTAGTTTTGTTGAGATTTATAAATGATTCAGTTAAGCCTGCGAGTAATGAAACTGCACAGACTGCTGTCAAAGAACTGGGTACCAACACACAACCCCACACTTTATTTTTCATGCTTAATGTTAAAGAAATACAAACATACAAGAAAGGAAAGTCAGTGAATTGCTATGAAAAAATCCATTCAACTTTCTAACTCATTAGCTTTTCTGAAGAACTATTCTCCTCTGTCAGTTAAGATATCTGATCTGAGACAATCTTATGTATACAGACCTATACTATTCTTTTTCCAAAAACTTCCAACTATACCCTTCCAGTCAATACCAGACAGGCACTGGCTACTAACATTGCAAACCACCACTTCTTTTCCAACTTTTAGCTTCTAAGCGACATTGAAATGTTTTCATTACTGTAAAAACGTTTTTCAGTATGCCTGTATGGGGTGAGCTGCTACAACGGATCTCACCTAGTTGGTCTCTTCCCGTCACCTTGTACTTTATCATACTAGTGTATTCATCTTCAGAATAACTTTTTGAGGCAGGAAAGGATCACCTTCTATAATAAAGGTACAGAAACAGGAAAATGAAGTAACTTGTGTGAACAGCAATCTATCCTAGCCTGCTTCCCTGGGAACAGCTGATGAGATGGTGATATCTCAGAGTCAACATGCAATCTGTCATCTCCACTCATGACAAAGGTAAATGGCCCCACATTGTACTTCTTGTGACATTTATTCAATCTGAACAAAGACAGTATCAACAGCGGTTACAAGCCACCTGTCTTAGAAACATGATGCCTCTGCAGTGAGAAAGTGTCCATCTTCTATGGGAAATGGCATGTTTCTGTAGCACAGAACACTAACATGTTAGTTAAGATACCATTTATCGTAAGTCTTTCGACACTCTACCAGCATATTTAACCATTTTCAATGCACTAACATTTTGAAAATCATGCTTGGTATTCTAAACACCAGGACAAGATCAAACAGAAAAAATGAGATCTGAGCCAAAACAGTATTAATTCACTATTATGATCTTGTCATTGCTGTGCTAGTGACTAGAAAGAAAATTCTTCAAAATATTTTATATCTTTTAGGAGTCAAAACAGAATGGATGTTCCAAAATTATCAAAGAAATAAACAGTGTGTGCAGCTAATGGCTGGGTACTGAATTAACCACCCTAGGGGGGGTTTCCCACCACATCCTGTTCTTCAGGGACATACAGCATTGCAATATACTAAAAACACTTTTCTGTCCTTGCAACATTTACTTCACTGTTATCTACTATTATGCACTAAAAGTATTAAGCCAGTAAAATCATAGGCTTAATGTACAGTAACAGAAGCAAATTATCTGTAAGTCTTTTCCTAATATTTGCTGCTCCTTGCCCTGTGATTGATTACAAGTTGAATGTCTGTTTATTTAGAGATTACTTAGTTCTCTGCATATACTGGCCTCAAACCTATTCTGTTTTTCTCGCTGACTTAAATAGGAGCAGGATTAGATCTCTGATGGAAGCTTTACCTCGTAGGAAGCATTGATTTAAGAGATTAGCAATACACTGTTGTGGCAAAAGATACACTTCATCATAGCTAAGTAAAGCAGGTTACAAGACAGTCTGTTGAGGTGCCTTACGTGCTTTCATCAGCCTGTGTAATTTTTTTCCAAAGTACAGTTGATTACATAGCCTCATTTTATCAGTAAACTGGAATGGCATTAAGTAAGTAATTTGTTTGTGTCATGGACTATTCCAAGGACAAGCAAGAAAGTAATTTTCCTTATTTGGAAAAGAAGACAATATTGTTAAAGGCACATACTCCTGATTTTGTGTACACCATGAGCCAAATGTAACACTGGCACGAAGAAAACTCAAACCCAGCTTTGAGGTTCCACTGATAAGCACTTACCTGGAGCGCTGCTCCGGCTAGATTTAGGCATTAGATAAAGCGTGCTGTCAGGAATTTCATATTTCTTTTTGGGAGTGACTTTTGAAGAAATGCTGTGGCTGCTAATGGTTTAACTCTCAAACTAGTGGGCAGGCCTGCTTTGCACTGAGCTGACTATATATTGTAGCAAAGATTTTTTTTTTCCATAAACTGTCATGAATTTTAGGAATACAGAGACTAAACAGTAATTCCATTCTTTGCAAGTACATCTTTTCATTTGTGCTATTCTGAACATATATTTCCTTCATAATAACTACCGACCTGGGTACTGAGATCATTCTAAAGAGCACTCTCAGTGGGCACAGATTTATGGGAAAGA
>NW_010167060.1:41032-50490 GCF_000695765.1 Mesitornis unicolor
TTTTCTTTATCTTTTCCTACTGACTTTCCTCAGAAATCAGGACTGGACTGCTGCAGTTTTAGCTAGGATGGTCAGAGACATTTACATTTATAAAATTTGAGTCTGCATTTATAAATAAACAGTTCCCAAACTACTATGTATAAAAGAGCTGAAGAGGAATAATATTACTGGAGACATGAAAGGTTCCTGTATTTTCATAACACTACTGTGTTACAAATCCATAGAATGGTTTAAGATATTTTAATTTTACTGTATTATAAAGATTGAAGCATTATACTCAGTCTACATGTCAGAGATACATATTCATTTGTGATCACAGAGATGTCTAAGGATGTTCCTCTGCATTGCGATATGAGCAGTAGTAGTAAAACATAACAGAAATATGGGTACAAGCAGCATACAAATTGGAATGAAACTTTGCTTATTAAAGGCTGTCCACATCCATTTCAAAAATAGCTTGCTTTAATCTGCCCAGTTCCTTCCTCAATTCTTTTTAATCTGTGTCTTCTTAGGGACTACATAAATAACTTCATTGGGTCCACAAACACATCTCTTAAAACATATGTAACCAGCTTTTTAATTTTCTTCCAAGCTATCTTAATAAAATAGGAAATTAACAGGACAGTTATTAAAAAACTTTTTATATGTGGTCCTTGGGTTCCTGCAATCAGCACATTTCAGGGTTTCAATTTTCACTGAATTGAATGGAAATGTAAAGGAGTCATTGATCTCACACTGCCCTAAGTTATACAGAATCTGTGGAGTAACTTGAGTTTTTTCATATGAATGAGCAATTACTGACAGCCTACACATTCCGCCACACTCTAGTGAGCTTGTCTCTCTGCTTCTGTGTAAAACTATTTCTTTTCTAGAAACATATAAGCTTTTTTAAGCCTTTATACTGCAAACAGTTAGCATCTACTAAACTTGTTTATATGAATCTCTTAAGTGTAATTATTTCTATAAATCCTCCATATATTTAAATGAAATTAAGCTAAAGATTTAATTATCTATAACGTAGCCCTAGTTACTCCTGCAGAGCTCTAGATTTTTATTATAAATGTGTATTTTATGTAAATTAGATCACATTGCACATGTTGAAACTTGCATTTTTATTTAGTCCCTCCAAAGTATGCAAATTTGAAATATTCTATTAAATTCTGAATAAATACTGTTGGAAACAATATTCCTAATGTACTTTTAATTATCCAGTGCTTAACTAATTCCTCTAGACAAATAATATTTTAGTAGCTGTTGTATTTTAAGGATTTGCAATAATTACGCTTTGAGATTTTAAAGTTTCAAAATTTGCATATTGTTTAGATTATTGTTTAAATGCTTACACTTTTACATGTTGAAATAAACTGTTTTGTTCAATGTATATCAAAAGATTTGTATGTGGAGGTTATAGCTTTTACTAGACTAAAAGATAAAATGGAAAAGGAGATAATTTTTCTACTCTGTCAAAGGCAGACCAGAAGAAAGGCTTTTGTGCATGAAAGACTGTGGTGAAGTAGTCTAATGAATAAATTACCTCCACGTAAAAACTTTGTCTGTTTTATGTCCACATACCACCATCACCTTAATAACAGTACTACTTATACTTTATATTGAGTGATAATGAATCTGTTATCAGTTGCTTCACCTACTGGGAACTCTTCAGGACCATCAGAAGAAACTTGCAGCAGAGAAAGGAGTGGGGCCCGAGGACAACAACTTTGAAGAACACCAAGGTTGGTTAAAGGAAAGAAAGGAAAGGGAGGAGGAGGAGGACCCAGAGCCCAGATTCCCCTTTTAGAGTTCACTGGTGGGACAGAGCCACCTGAGCAGTGGCTGCCCCTGAAGAAGCTGTGACTCTGGGCAGTGTGTGCTGGAGCAGTTCATGTGTGAGGGAACTGTGAGCGTGGGCAGACCCAGATTGGAGCTTTGTGGACTTGGGCTGATGCAGTTTTGTGCGTGAGGGAAACTGCAGCTGTGGGCAGACCCATATTGGACCTTAGAGGGCTTTTTCTCCTGTGGAAAGGGCACCATGTGGAAGCAGAGAGAGAGACTGGGCAGAGTCCTGCCTACCCCTGAGGAGCACATGGTGCGAAACTGACTGCAACTCCCACTCCCATCCCCCTGCACCTCTAAGGTAAAGTAGGGGGGAGGAGGTGAAGAAACCAGGAACAAAAGCTGAGCCCAGGAAGAAGAGAGGGGTGGGGGGAAGGTGTTTTGACTTTAAGATCTGGTTGTATCTCTCATTGTTCTACTCTGATGTTGCCAACAAATTAAAATTGTTTTGTTTTTTTATTTTTCCTCCTTATGATGAGTCTGTCTTTTGCCCATGACTTTTTTTAAGTGGTGAGAAGTCCTCCCAGTGCTTATTTTGTCTGGCCCCTTTTTTGGGGTATTGTGGTGCTCAGTTATGCACTGCGCCTACACCACGACAAAGGCACATTCCATACCATATGTCATTGTGGCAGATGCATCCACCCTACTAAAGACCTGAGAAAAACCCAACAAAGGCAGTGCTAAAGTTTCTGGCCCTGGAGGTGCCAGGACTGCCTCCCCCCTCACAGCTCATGTCTGGTCCACACAGTGGGGGTCAAAGGCGGGAAAGTTGGGGTCCTCAGCCAGTAGGGGGTAACACGACCATGTACTGACCACAGATCAGATTCGACCAGGGTAGAAATGGGGCCCCGCCGGAGGACTCATTTGAGTCGGTCCTCCTCGGAGCAGCAGGTCTACAGTTGGGGACTCTCCCCTTGTGTTGGGACGCCACTTAAGGTAACTTCTTGAGATTGAGAGCCCTCCCTTTCTGGTGAGTGAGTGAGCGCACATTTTGGATCGTTTGGCCAAATCTTAAGAATTCTTAACTCAGCTGTGTCTGGTAATATTCCCAACCAGCATATTGAACCTGTATTGGTTAAATGTCAGTGGGATGTTGTCTTGGTGAATGAAGTTTTGTCTGCTTCATTTCAGTTGCAGATTAAAGCTTGAGCTCATTATCTGTGTGCGTGTAGCCATTTTGGCGCGATTCCGTGACAGTCATCATACTCAGCATATAACCCTGGGGGAAGAAGGAAAGTGGGGACATTCAGAGTGATGGCATTTGTCTTCCCAAGTAACCATTATGCGTGATGGACCCCTGCTTTCCTGGAGATGACTGAACAAATGACTGCTGATGGGAAGGAGTGAATGAATTACAAGGTGACCTGCTTGGTGGATGAGGGAAAGGCTGTGGACATTTTTTACCTGGACTTGAGTAAGGCCTTAGATAC
The DNA here is from genome assembly GCF_000695765.1 of Mesitornis unicolor. NCBI lineage: Eukaryota > Metazoa > Chordata > Aves > Mesitornithiformes > Mesitornithidae > Mesitornis > Mesitornis unicolor. The sequence continues at coordinate 44,296 of NW_010167060.1, forward strand.
TGTTTCCCACAGCGTTCTCATTAATAAACTGGTTGCCCAAGGCTTGGACAGGTGTACATTCTGCTGGACATACTCTTACTGCACATTAATGCTAACATTTTCTCAATATGAAAAACACTCATTCTGTAAATGAATAAATCCAGTGTTACCCTCACTTCAATGGGATGGGAAATACCATCATCAAATGCAGCAGAGAAGCTCTGGTACACACTTGAAGTTGTGATAGATCTTTAGTAATCTTCAGCCTCTTAGGAAGCTTTCTCCTTTATTGAACTGTATTTCCCACAACTCACTAGAAAGCCTAACTTGAGAAGATTTTGGCCCATCACTTATAAAAAAAGAAGTTTTAAATGCATTGTTCCATGCAGAATGTAAACTTTTCATAAAGCTTTTTTTCCATGTACATATATATCTCATTTCTCATTATTTTACAGTATCTAGAAATAAAAAATGGAAATAAAATGAAAAAAAATAAAATAGGCAACACGTAATACATTTCTAATCCATCTCTTCCACCCAAAAGCATTAAAACGGCTAAAAAACCTGTTACATAGCCATGCTGGAGTGCTTTCTGACAAATGTTAACATTTTAATTTGAATTTTAGGAAGAAGGTAGACAGGAAAACAATCACATTTTACTCATGTTCTTGTATTAAATATATGTGGACTTGCAAGCACATCTCAAACTAGATGAAATATAAATGAATTCAAATTAATTCAGCACCTTTCACTGCCAACGTCTCCTTGTGTGTATAGATGTGACTGCTGTTTACTGTGGCTGAAGAAAATCTGAAAGCAGCTCTAATTTAAAGCTCTTGTCATATGCATCTTTCACTCTTGGCATCATATTTCTAAAAGTCTTCATCTGAATGCTACAGTTCTGAGCTACAAGTGATGTGCTCTTTGCAACCTATGCTGAGATGCCCATGGTCACTCTTGGCACCTGTTTGCAAATCTTCCTTCAGTTTCCCTTGACATCACCAAGCCTCTGATGAAATAAAATGGTTGCTGATAGCTGTCTGAAACAGTATGTTGAACATCATACTTGAAAGTAAGCTTCAATTGAAGGGGGGGGGGGGAAATCCCTTTTGTGATCCTATGCACTAGAGAACTATTCATGCGCCATTGATCAAAAGGCGAGAAAAGGCTCTATTATGACAGATCAGATGTTTTGACTAAATTTTCTACCCTCTTGCAGTAAAACCAGTTTTCCTATAAAACTATTAGTGCTGTTTAAATAAATGCTCTTCATGTGTGTTCTCACTACAATCAATTTTGTTTTAAAAACCAGAATTAGAACCCTGAGTATGCTAGCAGTAGTTGCAAAAAATGACTTTTTGTGGACAGGTAGATCATTATACAGAGTGTAATTAGGTGAGAATGGAAAAGAAAGAAAAAGCTTTCTTAAGCTTTAAGAGCATCTTAATTCTAAATGTGGGTCCACAACTGGCTGACCTCAAGGTAGCTTGAGTGAGATAAGCCACTTGGTTTTTACTGCATTTCCCATCTATGAGTTGTTCTTTTTCATGGGAAGAATTTGGCATTATTTCATCAGCATTATCTTGATCTCAGTAAGTGTAAAAGGTTAAAACCCATTTGCTTTACAGAAGTATCAGGTATGCTGAACCCTGTGGAGTGTCAGAGTGGAAATCCATGGAATGCAGAAGGAGATTGTATTGCCTGGGACACAGCCCTGCCCTGTTCCTGCTGCAAAGCTGCTCCGGAGCACTGACTGTGAGAAACTTAGCAAATTAATAAAGTTAATAATAATTCCACAGTAAATCTTCCCATTTAATTCTCAGAGCCAGTACAGTGGATTTGTTGGACTAAAGGAATAAACTTTAGTGTCAATTTTTATTTTTGAATGCTTAAACTTTGTATCTTTCTCAATCACTTGATTGAGATAATGAACAAAAGCTTTACATCAAGTCATCTTGATAAGAAAAAAGCCAAAGCAGGTCTATGATGTTAGCTAGAAAATGTTTTACAAAGATGTGAAAAATAAGCAACTTGCCACAAAGATATACAGCAATGTACTTTGTTATTATATATCAAATTGGTTAAAATGAGCTTTTGTTCCCAAATGCTGTTGGGCCACTGGCTCAAAATATGCTTCAGTCATTTATGTGCTCATTCAGGTATTTGTGAAACGCTGAATACCACACAGCAAGGCTGACAAAAAATGCTTAGCTTCCATCCAGCTTTTTATTCTGGAGGCAAAACAATAGAGAAGGACTGACAACAAATTCCCTTGAAAATATCAAAAGGACTCAATGCAGGTAGAAATATTTTTATTTTTAATGTATTAATTATAGAATCATCCATGTTGGAAGGGACTTTGGGAAGTCATCTAGTTCAACCTCTAAATCAAATCAGGATCAGCACTGAATTCTTACCACATTGTTCTGGGTTTTGTCCAGTTAGGTCTTGAAAACCTCTAAAGATGAAGAATCCACAGCCTCTCTGGCCACCCAATCCCATTGCTTAACTGTCCTCACAGAGAAAAAGTTCTTCCTTATACTTGGTCAGAATTCCCCCATTTAATTTTACGCTCATCGTCTCTCATCATCCTACTGTGCACTTCAAGAAGCAAAGACTTCTCTTCTGTAGGCTAAACAGACCAACTTTCCTCAGTGTCTTCTCAAAGGGCAAAACCATACTGGATGAAGTATTTCAGTCATGGTCTAACAAATACTGAATAAAAAGGAATAATCATCACTGCTGGCTATGCTCCTGTTAATACACCACATGCTGTTAGCATTCAGCACTGCTGGCTCATGTTTAGCCAACTGTCCAGCAGGACTGCTAAGTCTTTTTCGGCAAAGCTGCTAGTCAATCAGTTAGTACTCAGCTTGTATTGTTGCAAGGGGTTACTCCAGCCCAGCCACAGAACTTTGTTTCTAAATTTCACAAAGTTCTTATTAGCCGATTTCTCTAATTTACCTAGGTCCCTCTGAATGACAATCTTACCCTCAAGAATACTGACTGCACCCTTTGATTTGGTGTAATTCACAACCTTTGTAAGGGTACATTCCAGCTCCTCCTTCAGGGCACCGATAAAGATATTAAACAAGTTAAATCCCAGGAGAGACTCCCAAGAAACTCCACTTGTAAGCACCTTTAAGGTATATTTTGAACAGTTATCTAGTATCCTTTGAGGCCAACGGTTCAGCTAGTTTTTCACCCATATGGTAGTATAGTCCTCTAGACTATAATATTCCACGTTGGATACAAAGACACCATACTGACAAAGAGAAACTGAAAAACTAAAAAATCAAACTCCTCTGAGATGCCATCAGAAATGAAAATACATTAATAACTGATTTGTTTCCTCTCCGACAGATTGGATAGTCTGTGAAGTAACTTACATCACAGTTTAGATCTCATTTCAATCTCCATGTAGTAAGTCACAAAGTTCTAGCCAAACTTAAACTTCCTCCAGGTATTATAATTCAAATCACGTACTATCTCATTGTTTACTATCAAAAATCAGTTTTCTAAGACCTTACACAGCATCATTTAACATTATGGCTCAATAAACTTTTTATTTAGGAACCAGTCAGCAAGTACGAAAAGTACTTGAGGTAGAAGAAAGGAAATAATGACCACAATGATCCCACATTTTAGTTTTGGTTTGCATAATCTAGAGCTGTATTTTCTACAATGGCCTTAGATCCTACCTCTGGTAATAAATCAGAGTGCCTTTATTTCTATCTTACTCACTAAATTTTCAACAGTGAAATTGTTCATGCCTGCAAGACTACATATTACAAGCTGAACTGAAATGTATTGGTCTTTTCATTCATTTCAGAAATTCACATGTCAATGTGTCTCACTAGATACCAGAAAACTCAAAGTATCAGGAAAAGGGGAGTAAACACGACATTTGTCAATATCCTGATATCGGTCATGGAAAATCTTCAGATTAACTGAAATTGAGTTAATAATTATAAGAATTAATAGTTCTCAGACCTTATTTGTATGTTAATGATGGCAATAGATATGTTGTATTTCACATGTAACTTATAACTTTCCTGGGAAAAAGCAGCATCCAAAATTTAGTTTCCTGGTAGAAAGCATAGTATTAAATACAGACAGTTAATTACTTCTTTGATGAAGTCACATTTCTTTTCAAAACACACAAAAAAGTTGTTTCTTTGTACAAGGATATAATCAAGAAACAGAAGATAACGTCTTTCTTTTAAAGCATCCAGCTAATCAGAATTCATTCAAAAAAAACTTTCTGCTTTTTCTCAAGACCATGTTTCTAGTGCACCTGGGAATATCTTAGTATGCTTGTTATCATCTTTCATGAGCTCTGTTTTGCATGGTAGTGGTTTTTTTTTCATATTGACGTCACAGGTGTTTACTTCATTTCTTGATTCCTTTTTTGCAGCCCCTCACAGAATAATTCACAGAAAGGTTTCTTACCTTCTTGTTACTTACAAGCACTCTGGTGATTCCAACAGGGTATGACTGGTTTGATAAATGCTACAATCATTTCAGTTTCATGGCTTTAATGACTGTCTTAGGAGAATGGCAGTAGTTACAAGTAAATCACATCAGTAAACTTAAGTCATAATACAGAACACAGTATTTCATAGATTAAAATTCTTTTACTTTGGTTTCTTCAGTTAGTTCAGTTACTAACTGATGTCGAATGTACTGACCTTTTCATCTCTTGCAATTCATGTGCAGGCAATAACAGGCAAGACTCTCACTGAATATAAAGATGTGGAAGGAAAGGTATGTCAAAATAGCTTTTGATCTGTGGCATAATCATGGGTAAAAAGAAAAAAAAAGATGCCTGTCACACGATTTTTTTTGTACGTGTCCTACAAAATGACCACAAAATCCATTATGGTTAAACAAATTATTCAACTAGTATATTTTGCAATAATAATAAAAAACCGCAATAATTCTGCCTTCTATAAGCTAACTAAAATCACAAATGTAAAAAAACTGATAAAAATATCTAAAATCTATCAAAAACTTAAACTCCAATATCAAAATCTTAATAAATTTTATTATAAGCTGGGTAAGATCCCACATCAGCAAATGGAATTTAGTTTAAGGTGGGTTGGACTAAGCTCAATAATGTTAGAAAATTGAGGTTTTTTTCAAGAAATAGACATAAATATTACATGCAATAATTCATATTTTTAGATGTATAGTAACTACAATATATTGTTTATTTTCCTTAAATATTTGGTTTCCTACTGGCTTGAATAATACTACTAGCAATAGTCATAACACTGATAATGTCCTTTACCAGTTAAGGATATTAGGATGAAACTCTTTAAAAGACGTTATAAGCCTTCCAGCACTTGGAAATACAATTTTGGTAGGTCTTGACAGGAAGTAAATGCATCTTTTGTTCACTGACCTGAGTGAAATTTTGATTTGATATCCAAATTTCTGTGCCTATAGTTGCACCCACTGCTGTTAAAACAGCATTAGTTATTGTTTTAGTATCAAAACATACATTATTGGACGAAACCTAAAAGCATAAATAAAATCAATGAAATTGACCTCTTGGTAACTGTTGATCCAAAAAAAGAACAATAGTTGTTTGAAGCTTATAAATTCTTGATATACCTGCAACATTATTTAGAAAAGTTGAAGATACCTGTTTGTGGCCTACTAATTCTATTGATATACTATCAGAGAAAGAATAGATAGCTAATGAAATTACTTGAAGCAAAGAAAGGAATTCCTTATATCAAGAAGGTCACACTTCCCTGTTAGTGTGCCTCATTTCTAATACATGATTCAGGCAGTCTTAGAGACTGGAGTGCTTGGTGGGGATTTACGAACTTCTTTCCTGTGAACTCATAGTTGTCTAAAGTGTAAATTTAAAGGCAGTCAAGGGAATAACATTTGCACTCTTGTATGCCCAGAAAAAGAAGTAGGAAAGGCTAATTACAAATATTGAATACTTCAATATATTTTCCAATGGCTGTTATAACCCCTGCCATAAAATTTTATACAGGTAATTCTGTCACAATGACATTTTTTGTTTCATATTTATATATATTTGTGCATATGTACATGGACTTACATTATTGCAGAATTTTAAAATCAAAAGATTACTTTAAAAGAAAATTATATTCCATCTTCAACATTAAAAACAAGTGACAAAGAAGATTCCAACAGCCTGAAAATACTTCTCTCTTGCAACCTCTGAGCAAGTTC
>NW_010167061.1:0-3928 GCF_000695765.1 Mesitornis unicolor
AAATAAAATAAACCAACCACAAAACAAGCACACAAAACCAACAGCAACAAAATAAATTAAAATAAAAAACATCACAAACCAACAAACCAGGCATTGTTTTGTCTAAATGAGACAATTCAGAGACTCCATGATAGAACTCTTTAGCTGTGTATAAAGGCACTTTGAAGAGAAAAGGCAGTAGGGTATTTTGGAGAACAAGGCAAGAATGGTCTTAAATGGCAGCAAGAAAGATCCAAGAGAGAGATTAGTTAACACTTTTCACTGAAGGTTGCTCCAGGAGACTGTTGATGCTTCATCATTCAGTATCTTTAAGATCAATTTTAACAATATCATGGATCCTTCTTTAGGCAGGAAGATGATACCATGTACATTTTAGTCCCACATCTTTATACAACGGGGAAAAGAAGCATGATAATGTAATATAGGCTATCGTCATTCTAGCAACTACATTATGATCTTTTGATTAGAAGACTTGGACTGCAGACCTCCTGGGCAAGTATTGACATTGTTACAGGATAGAATAGCATCCATTTCTTGTGGTTGTTATTCAAGAGAAAGCACAGAATATCTTAACTTAGTGCAAGGAGTCTACTGCTTGCTTTTCTCTTTCCAAAATCTAGCCTTATTTCACACTGATTTTAAAAAAAAAAAAAAAAAAGGTGAGAAAATTTAATGCTTCCATAACATGTCTGTCATGGAAGACAAGTTTCGTAGCACACTTTGAAAACAAAGTGTCTGTGGTAGGCAGGATCTATGCTTATTGTCTTCCTGGGCTCAGATATCACCAGCAAAGAAATCTACAAAAACTCAACAAAATTCTGTTCATATCTGCTCAGTTTTGTCTACCCTTAATATTTCTTTCTTAGTATTTCTATGTCTACAATCTAAATCCTATTTCTCTGAAATGCTGGCTGTATTATATTCCCATCAAATCCAAAAGAGAATACCAGGAATAAAAAGTATAGGAGAGTATGTGGCATTTCCATACATATCATATCAGTAAAAGCCAGCAGTGTGTAGTCCAGATAAGAAGGAGATCTCTACATTCACAAAAGATATGCTAATAAACCAAAAAGCTTGCGTTCTCTGTACAGAAACAGCCTTGTGGCTACTGGAATTAAGGAATTATTATTATTGCTTGTAAGGAGATGGACTTACAAATGATTGCTCAATTGTTATTCATTAATACATAAAAAAACCAAACATAGGTGATTGGGATATCAGAAAGAAAGAATAGATTTCTCTCAACATAAACATAACATAACCACCTCAACAACAGTATAACTTGATAAGCATAAACACCTGAATACAGATATCTATATATGTCAGTTAAGGTAATGGGCTCAGATACAGATGTTTGCACAGTAAAAATCTAACAGAAAGGTGAGATGAAATTAATAAATCTTTTTTTCCCATTCAGTAAATTTCAGTTAATATCTCTGACCAGTATTCAGGCGCTGTCCAAATATAAATGAGGTTGTGCTCTAGAATAAATGTAATGTTGATTTGCTCATAAAATATTAGGGTAAAGTTATATGTATCAGTGCAACACAGTGATTTGGCATTCTAAGAATCTACATATTTCTAACTACATATATTCCATCTTAGAAGACAAATTGTATTATCAAAGTCAACTTGGAGGAGGAGAACTGAAACTACAAGATATGCAATCAAATTCCCATAAGAAGACAGTTTGTAGTGCTTACTTCCAGTAGCAAATGCGTTTAAAAAGTGGATACAATAATGAAGGGTGTGAAGAAATAAACCTGAAATGTTTTCTTTTATGTTTTTGAAATAAAAGCAAAAAAATTGTTAATTGGTGTATCAGTGTATCAGTGTTAATAGTGTATCCTGTTTTATTAAAGATTCAGAGAACACTAACACACTGTTCGCGTCTCTTGAACTCATATTGCAAACAAAAGAGTTGACAACTTTCAACAGTACCTTCGTTTTGAATTCTCATGGCCACATTTTCTTCCTTCACTCCCACCTCCTAGGTTGCACATCTCTGCTTCCTGAAATCCTTGGTGAGACAAATACACAGACAGAAAGGTCTGTGAATGTTATCTATAGTAGGAACATATATCTTAGAGTGTCTTGTCATGCCATCTGCCATCTGCTAGCTGCTACAGCTGTGAATCTTCACGGCCAGATCTATTCCTATGAACCAGACATCTTGTACAGGAAAATTTGTGAGACTTCCCATGGGCCTCTCTCAGGCATATACTTCACCTCTCATCTCTGTATCTTGCCCCTCTTTTCCAACTGGGGAAGAAATTAACTTCACTGCTCTGTCTATATTGCACCTTAGTGCACCTTTCAGCTGCCTGTGTCTGATTTAATGTATGTTAAATCTTTCCCTTCTGCTCTGCCAGTACAGTTGAAAAAAAAAAGAGGGCACATCGCTAACAACAGGGGTGGCAACCTCTGCCCGGATGAAACAGATAATGAGTGCTGTGCACATAACAACAATTTTTTGCCAGTGCAGTGTTTGGGGCTTCAAGTATATCATATTGCTAGGTACTTAGTAAAATGTATGCCTTTCTAGTCTTGTGAGCATCATGCCATAATGGAAAGGTTCTCCAGTTGGGGAAGGGGGGAAAGCTTATTTACAGTATAATTACTTTGTCTCATAGACATATGCATTATATAATACTCCCCTTCCTTCTGCTATAAGAGACTTCCTCTCTTTTACTTACTACTTTGCATTAATAGAATGAACACATATTTCATGCTAAACGGTATTGTTATTTTTATACATAGCATCATGTCTAGAGCTTTCTGCCTCAAAACATGCTTAAACAGGAAGTCATTTCTTTATAATATCACAAAGATACTTTCTTCAATGCAAATAATGTAAATATATTTTTCAGCTACTGGCTTCTCTCAGCAAGTAATAGAAAACATTTCACAGTGTCATCTGGTAAATTAATATATCTGGAAAAACTGTAGAGTGAACTGATGTATGCTTCTTACTTTAACATGCATAGAGGATTTCTCTCCCTGTATTGAACCAAAGTGGATTATTTCCATTGTAATATTTGTTCCTATCATAAAGCACAGAAGAAGTCTCTCTTTGTTTGAAGTTTGGATATGTAGGGGTGGGGGGGGGGAGTGAAAAGGCTGAATATTATACCTTTTAGAACCTTCCCTGACTTAAGGAAAAATACTTGTAATCATGCTGAATTTACTTTGATGTCAACTAGATCAGATTTGATTTTCTATAGCACAATCTCACACACAAGGCCAACAATTCATTAATCTTTCTATATTTTTTAATCCAGATACTCTTATAATCTAAAGAAATGAAATTCCATCACTATGGGCCTCAGTCTCTAAGTACTGAGATAAATTTTCTCAGATCATTATGATGCATGCACAGACATACTTTCAGTTTCAGTGTATGTATTGGGGTTTTCTGTGAGGGGTTTTTGGTTTTGGTTTTGGTTTTGGTAGTGGGGGAAGGGTTATGGAGATAGCCCTGTAAGAAGCTACTTGAAAAGCTCCCCCGGCTTCAATGTCAGACCCACCTCTGACCAAGGCCAAGCCAGTCAGCGCCCTTGTGAATTCATGTATTGAAGTGCAGGGCGTACTCTCTCTTTTCAACTGACCGTTACCAGCACAGCCTCAGGTGTGGGTGGCTTGGCTCTGGCCCCAATTTAAGCTTAAGCCCCGCTGAATCTCCAGCTCGAAAGAGAGAACCGAGAACTCTTCAGAACCATCAGAAGGGACCTGCAGCGGAAAAAGGAGTGGGACACGAGGAGAACAACTTTAAAAACCACAAAGGTAGGTTGAATGAAGAAAAGAGAGATGGGAGGAGGAGGGCACAGAGCCGAGGTTCTTCCTGCAACTCATGATGAGAGTGTCGATTGACCCTTCTGCAGCCCATGGCAGTTCACCCATTGGGGCAGCCACATGAGCAGGGGGG
>NW_010167061.1:3956-10856 GCF_000695765.1 Mesitornis unicolor
TGTGCAGTGTGTGCTGGAGAAGTTCATGTGTGAGGGAACCATGACCATGGGCAGACCCATATTGTAGTTTTGTGGATTTTTCTCGTGTGGGAAGGGTGCCACGTGGAAGCAGAGGGAGGCAGGGAGGAGCCCTCCTGTACCCCTTAAAAGGAAGGAGCAGCATGGGATGAACTGACTGCAACCCCATTCCATTCCCCCTGCACCCCTGGGCAAAGATAGGGAGGTGAAGAAACTGGGAACAAAGCTGAGCCCAGGAAGAAGGGAGGGGTGGGAGGAAGGTGTTTGACTTTAAGATCTGGTTGTATCTCTCACTGTTCTACTCTGATGTTGTTGGTAACAAATTAAAATTGTTTTGTTTTTCTCCCTATGATGAGTCTGTCTTTTGCCTGTGACCAAACCCCCTGCCAGAGCAGGATCACCTAGACTAGGTCACACAGGAACGTGTCCACATGGGTTTTGAATGTCCAGAGAAGGAGACTCCACAACCTCTCTGGGCAGCCTGTTCCAGTTCTCTGTAACCCTCACAGTAAAAAAGCTTTTCCTTATGTTCAGGTTGAACCTCCTATGCTCCAGCTTTCTCCCATTTCCCCTTGTCCTATCATTGGACATCATTGAGAAGAGCCTGTCTCCTTCCTCCTGACACTCTCCCTTTACAAATTTATAAATATTAATGAGGTCACCCCTCAGTCTCTTCTTCTCCAAGCTAAAGAGACCCAGCTCCCTCAGCCTTTCCTGATAAGTGAGATGCTCCACTCCGTTAATCATCTTTGTGGCCCTAATGTGTGCTTTCTTTGGAGTTTTCAGGCATTAACCTAGAATTTTGCAGGTATTCTCAGCATTCAGTGTTATAAAATGATGTCCTTCTCATTTCATCTGGATTAATATTCTTAAGGTATTTACAGTAATCCCTCTTAATCACTCCTTGATTGAGAAAAATTCAGCATTGCTGTAAATGGGTGCAATTCTAATGACTTAACTTGTTTTATGCCCACTTATACCTGGATGAATTTGGTTGACTCATTTATGCATGGGCAAAAAGAATGACTTCATCACATTCAGTAGTTGGAAATAAGAGCATTTTACTACTGTAAGCTTCATTCCGTGAACACTTGCAATTCTGTGTATGGCTCACTGATGCTGTTTTTGTAGACAGATGTGCACAGGAATAAGTCATTCAAAAGAATACCAAAAAAAAATAAAAATCAAAAGCCAAAAAGTCAAAATCATACTTTATCTCCCATCATTAAAATCTCTCTGTTTAGTTTTGGGGATGCAAAACTCATCTTATGAATACTTAACATGACCTAGTTGACATGATCCACATTATCAACATAACACTTCTCACTCCTTGAAAATTTGTTTTATTTTGGTGGAATCCTCAAAGAATGCCTTATTAACTTCTAAGCCTCTATAAAAATTTATGGGTTTCTTCATGTTAATTACCAACTAACCAAAAAAACTACATCAATGAAAATAATTGTAGAACCTCCTCATGAGCAACATGGATCTTCATTCCTTTCTGTAAGCTTCTCAGCTTAGCAAAATGTACATAGAACAGAAAGCAGAGTGGTGTTGCCCTATTACTTTTTCATTTTGAGATTTCATAATACCTTGTGTAGTATGGTTCAGACAAAAAATTGAAGCAAATGAAAACAACCCACTACCACAGATCTCTCGCAGATATGGAGAAGCTGCAGGCTTTAATTCTGTCTATGCCGTGGTGTGAAAGCACTACTAATATTAATGAAGAGATCAGGAATATGTTATCTGCAAGTCTTATAGAAGAGTAATTTAGGACTTGGTCAGGCTTGATGTGAAATAGAGATAATCACAAGTAATTTTATTTTCCTCAGGGCCCTTTGAAATCTATATTAAATTAGTAATTGCAAATACACAGTTGATGGGAAAATGTCTGTTTAATTAATTTTTCCCTATTAAGAAAACATATAAGGTCTGGGTAGAACTTTCTGTTTCACCTTTCAATGACTAGCTACATGGATTCATTGCCTAATCATCATAAAAAATTACACAAGTTTCTGTCAGTAGCAGTACACAAGTTATTAATCCAGAAACAAAACCTTTGCCTACTGTTGTATGTCTCCCAGTAACTGCTCAATTAACTTAAGACACTATGTACAGTATAGGTCTCATCAGAACCTCTCCAGAGTCTGTTCTCCAAGAACTGAAAATTCAGCTACTTGCAAGGAATGAAAGGACTTCATTGTCATTGAAATCACAATGACATAAGGAGTATTAATTAGTTTATTTGACAAAGCTACTTGTTTGCTGTTACACATTTTTGGGGTCCTTGTTAATTTGCTTGTTAATTATTTGCACAACAAATCTCTGTTGGAATTTAAGATGGATCAGACCTATTCAGTGAATGATTGGCTAATACTATCAATCTAATATGTTTTTGCCTAATTCTCTGCTGATTCTCATTGTCCATCTTTTATCCTTGACTATCCCTTGCAGTAAGGTCATCATCCATCTCCAATATTTTCAATGTGTCTTGTTTCACCACTTTACCTCTGAACAACTTTTCTTGCTAATTAATAATGCTGCTTTCAGCTTCTTGGAGGCACATTCACGGATCCACAAATGACTTCAGTGGACAAATGAGCACACAATACAGTCTCATTTGGAAGCAGTGATTAAAAGAGTCTGCAAGGCTAGTGTAGTAATTTACTGAAAACTCTAGGATTAGAGAAGCTTGGAGAGCTCAGTGATCTAAGAAGTGTCCCCAAGCGCACAGTGTGCTACTAGAAGAAAGGGCTGACACTGTTGAAGAATGTAGGACTTGGCAGACTGCTTGCTTAGGGAATATAAAGAGACATGTGAAAAAAATAATATAGATGTCAGAGAAACTCAAAACCCAAATTAAGTTGTGTGAGCTGATTTCAATGTAGTTTATTCAGATCTAGGAAGTTCCAGCTTGTTAGGAACTTGACACACATTTTTGAGAAGGCAGGCTAGAAAATTATTCTATCCATGGCTTTCATGATTACAATTATACTCCTGCAGTTAGCAGTTTAAATCAACATGGAAATTCCATGCAATTATCTCAGAGATGTACACTATCCATACAGACAGCAATATTTTAGTGTATGCCCAGAGAATTAAGCATCTTTATGCATGATCTACATACGCAAAATATTTAATGAACACTTAATAATTCCATATGCCAATGTTATGCTTCTCAAAACAAATTTCTATTTGTGTGCTGTGTAGTACCTATACAAAGACTTTCCTTAAGTTCATAGGCTATCCTAATACAAAAGTCCTGAGCATGCTTTCAAAAGCATATCTGCAAGCACCTTCAAATGATCAAATTTTACGCTCTTAACAGCTCTTATTGTGCAACTGGACTTGACTGTCATGAAAATATTAAGTCTGGAAGAATAAAAACTTTGTAGTCCTTGATGCTGAGGAGAAAAGAAAGTCACATTTTCAGTTGACACTTGCACAGAAAAGATTAACCTTGTGGTAGAAAAAATAAAGTATGTGAGAAGGGAGATTAGATGTGCAATGAAAGCCAGACCATACAATTAATATGAGAGAAGCAGAAGAAGAATCACAGAAGAAAACAAATTATTTTACTTCAGATTGAAAAATAAACCTGAATATTTATATAAAGTCCAAAATATTTCACTTTTCAAAGAATAGGTTTAAGTATTCTCTTCAGCAGTTCCAAAACTGGTCATACTTTTTTCAAGTACTAAAAGACAGCAGCAAAAATTATTTCAGTTCCTGAGGCACTGTCTTCTTTGGTTTATCATGAGTAAAGAAGTTGTTTCTAGTAATAAAAGTAAAGATGCTGGTCTTATTAAAATCAGTGACTGCTGTATAATGTCAGCACACAAGAAGGACGTTTTATAAAAATGTCACATGTGCAACGTATTGTTATTATAACTTACCTGTCAAATAGAAAAATATTTTAAATATAGCAAGCTTTGGGGGCTTTTAAAAATAAATTTAAAAATATGTGTTGTTATGTTTTCAGAAATCCTAGGATAGAATTTTATTGGACCACTCCTTCTGGGTAAAACATGAGAAATCTGGAAAAGCCAAGCACAGACTGTTCTTAAAGTAGATGGTCTACACAGAAGACAGCAGATCTCACTGACGTTTCTGGTTTCCAGCCCTTGCAGCATTATCTTGCAGAAATTCCACATTTCCGTTGAGAGAGTTGTAATGAGACATGAGAGATGAGAGCTGAGCCAGTGAGTTCAGAGCCAGTGAGTTCAGAGGAGTCATTGCCTTGGGTGCTGGAAAGCTTAAACAGCAGTACTGATGTGCTGAGGCTCTGCTGAACATTTAGTACACTATGTTATCCATGCTGAGGCTCCCTTCAACATTTTGGAGCAATCACAAGAGGCAGTGACAGTGTATAAAACTGATCCATAAGGGATGAATACAAATCCAGAGAAGAATGATCCCATTTAAACTCCACACACTGAAATTCCTTATGTGTCATGGCTGTTAGAAGGTCTTTAAGTAACTTAATATGACACAGTCACAGTAATAAGGGCCAGTGATAAGTGATGAAATAGATGGAACTGCATCAGTTCAATTTCTATCTCTCATCTGACTTATGGCTTGGACTCTAAGGTGAGAGTACAAATTCAGGAGTGTTTTCTTTTGTGAAACTCTAGTTACTTGTATTATATCTATATATTTTATATTTTATTTTTTTCAGTCAAGATTTGTTTTAAGTCAGTTCCAACATCTGTTGGAAGATGTTTTAAATAGGATTTTCCAATTAATTTGGTGCAGCAAATCTCACACCAGGTTGTAGATAAAAATGAAATGCAAGTGAATATGGTGCTTTCCTATAAATATTCCCTTACATAGGCACTTACAGTGATGGTGAACTGGAACTAATATTGTGCATGGGTGAATTGGAATTAATGCTGTGCATGCTGTCAGACCCTTCTTCTGCAGGGCAGAATTTAACAAACAGAAGGTCACTCACTTAGACACAAGTCCTTCTTGTATACATTGTAAGTACTGAATCAAGCAAATATTCATGGACTTCACATTTATTCTTCCATCAGATTTTTTTTAACCTTCTACGATACTTTCACAGCTTTATAGAAACTGAGTTATATCTTCTTTATACTGTGTGTTAATACATTTGCTGATGGTTATTCCAATCTCAAACATACTTTTTTTTCATAAGAGTTCAGAGAATAAAATTGCTATTCGGATTTACTAAGAATGAGGTCTTATAAGGCTGATATTATCTAGTATGCACAGGTACTTCCCCTGAAATCTATGTTAAGTATATTGGTGGCATATTTCTTAAGCAAGTCTGTTATTACAGCATAACAATTTACATCAAAGTCAACTGAGGCATGCAATTGAGCAAAAGCTACTAGTCTATAATGTAAAAATTTAAGCAAATGTTCTACCTCATGAAGCAGGTTTCTCATCTGACACAATATAACTTGCTGTTTCTTGGTAAGTTGGATAACTGTGGTCATCTGTCCACAGAAAAGCAAAATCTCCATTGAAATAAAAATGTATTGATTGCATTTCAGTCACACTGTAATATGACATCTTTGTTGAACTACTTTTCAAATAGGAAAAACTTTCAGAGTTAGGAAAAGAAGGGAAACACAAATATGAAAACACAAATCTATGAAATCTAAAATCTACATTTTGCTTTGTTACCTATTTGGAATTCTTTTTTTTTTTTTTTGGCAGTGTGTGCTGGGGCGGTTCATGTGTGAGGGCAGATCTAGACTGGAGCTTTGTGGACTTGGGCTGAAGCAGTTTTGTGCATGAGGGAAACTGAAGCTGTGGGCAGACCCGTATTGGACTTTTTTGAGGACTTTGTTTCTCCTGTGGAAAAGGTGCCACGTGGAAGCAGGGAGAGAGAGAGGCTGGGCGGAGTCCTCCTTACCCTTGGAGCCACATGGCTGGAACTGACTGTAACCCCCACTCCAATTCCCCTGCACCTCAGGGCACGGGGTGGGAGGTGAAGAAATCGGGAACAAAAGCTGAGCCTGGGAAGGAGAGAGGGGTGAGGGGAAGGTGTTTTGACTTTAAGATCTGGTTGGATTTCCTGTTGTTCTTCTCTGATGTAGGTAACAAATTAAAATTGTTTTGTTTTTCTCTTTACGATGAGTGTCTTTTGCCAGTGACCTTTTTAAGTGGTGAGAAGCCCTCACAGTCCTTATTTTGACTAGACCCTTTTTTAGGGCCATCATGGTGCTCAGTTACACACTGGGCCTAAACCTTGACAATCCCTTAGCTGACAGAACCCTCAATAATAATAATAAACATTGAATTTGCACAGATCTGCTGTTCAGACTTAATTTATTCATTAGAAATTGTAAGTAAGCACTAACAAACACATAATATTCAAGTTGAAGTATGGTTATACCAGAGTGAAAAAAAGAAAGATACTCAATTATCTCCCGTAACGTTGGGTCAAATCTGAAGAGAAAATACTGAATCAAGGATGAGCATATTCATGCAGTTTCTAAAGCAAGTTGGGGCAAAGCCTAAAATTCTCCTCAGCCAAATCACCAGATGAATACTTGTTATATAATGCTAGCAAAAAGTGAGTATTCACTGTATATGGCTGGTGTTTCTGTGAATGTTAATTTGTTCTCTTAGAACTGGATGGAGAAGGGAGTCTATGAACTCTTAATGTTTCTTGCTATACTTCCAACTGTAATTCTTCCTTTTAAAGTAGTATTGGGATTCTAAAAGTTAAAGACATGGTGTGCACTGTGAAAACAAAGATCTTGGCACATATACCTCCTGTTCTTACCTATGTGAGGACATAATTTTTACCCTCCAGTTTTGAAGGAGAATAGGCATATGACTACCTGATTTATGCAGCTAAACACAGAATCACACAGCATCACAGAACGTTAGGGATTGGAA
>NW_010167062.1:0-2069 GCF_000695765.1 Mesitornis unicolor
GGAGACCTTGGGGACCAGGTTCTTTGGCCTCATCCCATTGGAGGAGACCTGAGACGTGGGTTTTGGGTGTCCTCTCATTGGACGTCACCATGGGGACAAGGTTGTGAGGTGTCCTCTCATTGGAAGCGGAGTCCAATATGGCGGTTCTGGGGTGTCCTCTCACTGGAGGAGACCTTGGGGACCAGGTTCTCTGGCCTCATCCCATTGGAGGAGACCTGAGACGTGGGTTTTGGGTGTCCTCTCATTGGACGTCACCATGGGGACAAGGTTGTGAGGTGTCCTCTCATTGGAAGCGGAGTCCAATATGGCGGTTCTGGGGTGTCCTCTCACTGGAGGAGACCTTGGGGACCAGGTTCTCTGGCCTCATCCCATTGGAGGAGACCTGAGACGTGGGTTTTGGGTGTCCTCTCATTGGACGTCACCATGGGGACAAGGTTGTGAGGTGTCCTCTCATTGGAAGCGGAGTCCAATATGGCGGTTCTGGGGTGTCCTCTCACTGGAGGAGACCTTGGGGACCAGGTTCTCTGGCCTCATCCCATTGGAGGAGACCTGAGACGTGGGTTTTGGGTGTCCTCTCATTGGACGTCACCATGGGGACAAGGTTGTGAGGTGTCCTCTCATTGGAAGCGGAGTCCAATATGGCGGTTCTGGGGTGTCCTCTCACTGGAGGAGACCTTGGGGACCAGGTTCTCTGGCCTCATCCCATTGGAGGAGACCTTGGACGTGGGTTTTGGGTGTCCTCTCATTGGAGGAAACCTCGGGGACAAGGTTATGAGGTGTCCTCCCATTGGATATGGCTTCAAATATGGCGGTTTTTGGATGTCCTCTGATTGGAGGACACCTTGGGGACCAGGATCTTTGGCCTTGTCCCATTGGAGGAGACCTTGGATGTGGTTTTTGGGTGTTCTCTCATTGGAGGAAACCTTGGGGACAAGGTTGTGAGGTGTCCTCTCATTGGAGGAAACCTCAGGGACAAGGTTGTAAGGTGTCTTCTCATTGGATATGGCTTCAAATATGGCGGATCTGGGGTGTCCTCTCATTGGAGGAAACCTCAGGGACAAGGTTGTAAGGTGTCTTCTCATTGGATATGGCTTCAAATATGGCGGATCTGGGGTGTCCTCTCATTGGAGGAAACCTCAGGGACAAGGTTGTAAGGTGTCTTCTCATTGGATATGGCTTTAAATATGGCGGATCTGGCATGTTCTCTGATTGGAGAATGCCTTGGGGACCAGGTTCTTTGGTCTCATCCCATTGGAGGAGACCTTGGATGTGGTTTTTGGGTGTTCTCTCATTGGAGGAAACCTTGGGGACAAGGTTGTGAGGTGTCCTCTCATTGGATATGGCTTTAAATATGGCGGATCTGGCATGTTCTCTGATTGGAGAATGCCTTGGGGACCAGGTTCTTTGGTCTCATCCCATTGGAGGAGACCTTGGATGTGGATTTTGGGTGTCCTCTCATTGGAGGAAACCTCGGGGACAAGGTTATGAGGTGTCTGAGGTGTCCTCTCATTGGAGGTGGCCTCAGGGACATGGTTGGGAGGTGTCACCTGATTGGAGGACGTCTTGAGGACCAGGTTCTTTGGCCTTATCCCATTGGAGGAGACCTCGGACGCGGTTTTTGGGCGTCCCCTCATTGGACGTGACCTCAGAGAAGACCCCGAGCCGCCATCCCCAGCAGAGCTCCTTTATTCCTCCTCCCCACACACGGAGGTCACCGCCCCTGACGGCGACAGCGAATGAGGCCCCGTCCCCAAAACGAGGCTGTGGGGACCCACGTGACGTCCCCTCCCCGCCCCCTCCACCCCCCACGGTCCTTCAGGCCTTGTCCTGGGGCTGGAGGGGAATCTTCTCTTTGGGATCCTCCGTCTTCTTCCGCTTGGCCCTGGAGGGAGGAAGAGGAGGGGCCATGGGGTTGAGGAGCCACCAATGGGATGAGGAGCTGCGTCCGTCTGTCCAGCCGTTCGGCCAATCACATCAGGCGTCCTCGTGCCAGGGCAACCCCCGTGTCCCTCAAGGTGGCCAACTGGGGCTATGTCCATAAGGCTGGCGTCTTATTGGCTGGCTGGGCC
>NW_010167062.1:2140-2618 GCF_000695765.1 Mesitornis unicolor
GTCCAATCATCATCCAACCATCCTCCAATCATCACCTAATGGTCCATCCCTCATTTACCCATCATCCAACCATCATCCATCACCCATCCATCCACCATCCATCACCTATCCACCATCACCTACCCCTCATCCAATCACCCGTCATCTCTCCATCATCCATCGTCCAATCATCATCCAACTGTCCACCATCCATCCCTAATTAATTTATCCACTGTCTATCCATCATCATCCATCATCATCATCATCACCATCATCATCCTTGTGATCATCTTCATCATTATCATTTTCACTAGCTGCTAAAGCTTGGCTCTCTTGGGAGTACTGTAAACAAGGATTGTTAAGTATTTCCCTCCATATTTCAAAGCATCTCATCTGAAGTGGATCTGAGCACTTGCACTCTCCCAGCACTGTTTGCCTTCATCATCACCATCATCATCTCCATCATCCTCCATCATCATCCATCATCATCCTCCATCCT
>NW_010167063.1:0-7026 GCF_000695765.1 Mesitornis unicolor
AGCCAGTTTTTTACCTAGCAAAGCGTATGCCTGTCCAATCCATGCCTAGCCAGCTTCTCCAGGAGGATACTGTGGGAGACAGTGTCAAAGGCCTTACTAAAGTCCAGGTAGAAAACGTCCACAGCCTTCTCCTCATCCACCAAGCAGGTGACCTCGTCATAAAAGGAGATGAGATTGGTCAAGCAGGCCGTGCCCTTCCTGAACCCATGCTGACTGGGCCTGATAGCTTGGTTGTCCTGTATGTGATGTGTAATGGCACTCAGGATGATTTGCTCCATCACCTTCCCTGGCACCAAGGTCAGACTGACAGGTCTGTAGTTTCCTAGGTCTTCCTTCCAGCCCTTCTTGTAGATGGGCGTCACATTTGCAAGCCAAATACTTGATACTTCAGCAAGTTTTTTGCAGCTTAAGTGAGGGCCTCTTGTAGCTAAAACGACAATAGGTTTTTACACCACTTTCATCTTGGGCATAATTTTATGGAGTAGAAAGTAATTCTAATATAAAATAACTGTTCAGTTTAAGTTGCAAAGTACAGAATGATGCCAAGAGTTTTCAAGCTGCTTAAGGCACCTGTAATTATCTCCAAAGCTGTTTGTAATATCATGGAGTCTTTAGTATATATCTTCAGAAAGGTTTTCAGTCTTTACTGAAGGCTAAGATCAGTTCAGAAATTTAGAAGGTAAGCCTGTATGTGGATCATGTCTTCCCTTATTTGTTAAAGCAGAACTTGTTTCTACTGTGCATTTCAATTTCAGGTATGTTAAATAGCTTTCTGCTGTGTAGAAATCAAACACAAAACATCAGAGATATTTGACTTGGCTTCTGAGAGGTCAGCATGTCATTTCCTTTTAGGAGAAGAAATGAAAGCAGGAAGACATACAATGCTTTAACAGGTCTACTTTTATACGCAATGTACACAGCCTCCCTGATGACTGTGCTTTTGAACAGAGGTATGAAATAATCAGAACTGACTTCAGAAATCATTTGTATTTGAGTTCCCAGCAAGATCCTATGTAGAGAAGCTGCTACAAAACAACATCTTATGGCCTAATGTACTGAGTCCTTGTTTTAATAATTAGATGCTTTTGTTATCAATCAATAGCAGTTGAGCTGGTGAGCCAGATGTCAGTTAAAGTTCATGTTCATGGATTTGGACTTGTATTTCAATGTGAATCTTGTATCTTTGTATCTTGCTACAGCAATTTTCAGTAAATAATTTTCAGTAAATATTTCCAGATAAATACAGAAGACAATTTTCTACTCAGTGAGCATGTCCCACTGTTTTTACGGTCCATCATGATATTCTGAAGTACATTCTGCATAATAGCATCACCTACAACTTGATGAACAGCAAATTTAATCATTCAAATAATGAAATTGATAATTCATGTAAAATCCTAATTCTTAAGAATTTTTGTATGAACTGTAATAACATATTGTTATCTTTTTACGTACAGAAGAGAACAGAGGATCAAGTTAATGGTTTTCTCAAATATTTGTAAGGCTCATTAAATAAAACTATTTTGATGTTGTCTGTGGTTATGTATTTTTTTAAATAAAATAAAAGTATATTTTGGGCGGTTGGAATAATTAATGTTAAATTAAATTTAAAATATTTAAATCTTTTTGTACTAGGAAGTTTATGCTTAATGTTGCCATGATCTTTACAGGTAGGTAAATCATACAGGATTTATTCCTCCAATCAAAACAGATTGAATTCTAAATATGAATGTTTGGTATGAAATCACAGAAGATCTCCACCTCCAGTTTTATTAAATTTTGTAGTAAATTATATGAACAATAGATAAATTAAAAAGTTGCATTTATTGACAATATATAAGTATGCTTTTTGTTCTAACTTACTTCTATGATTCTAATCTATGTTATATTGAATACATTGAATATTCCCTAGGATAAATTTAATATTTTACTTTATGGAACAATCTGGATACTTGCAGCTGCACTCTGGGAAAAAAAAATATTTTTTCACTTGCTGTGATTTCTTTGTAAACATCTGAAAAGAAATATGTTTCATATATCACTGAATTAACATGATTATACTTAAACTGTGTGTCCTGGCTTTAATTGACACTTTGCTTTATTTTAGTACTCCCATCGCTACTATGTAGAGCTTAGAATTACATTGAACGCAGACATATGGATCTACTTAACATGGTTTCACACTAAATTTGTACAGTGCTTGATCTTCCTACTATATAATGGCACTTTTTTTTGTTGCCAACACATTCATGGCCTACAGCTGACTGCTTTTATAGCTTTTAATTAAAATCTGAAGTGGAAAGTGTCTATTAGCCAGTGTGTGAAACCAGTAGTAAAGAAGAGGTTGTACAAACCACGCATAAGATGGATAGCAGTTACATCACTTTTCCCACCTTTGTCTTCATGATGAAGAGAAGCTCATTCAAGTTAATTATATCAAAGTGGGAGGTCTGGGAGGTAGAGTCTATTTTGACAAATGCCTTCAATTATTAAGGATCTACAAATAAATTTGCAAGCCAGGAGGTTTATCAATATTTTATTGGCTTCCACAGACTTGTTAGAGAATCTCTCCTACAGTAAGTGGATTCATTTTTATTAATATGGTACTTTTATTTTTAGATCGGCAGCTGACCTTGTATGTCATGTTGCAGCTTTGGATATTAAGTTTTTCTCTAAAATGTGTTTTCAGAATGCTTGTAATCTAGACACACATTTACACTCATGGATTTGAAGTCTATTAATTTGTCACACGCTCTGTAATACATCTCCATGATTTTCTTTACCTTATATATGTTTTTGACCATTACATAGAAAGTTTCAGAGCCTCTTCTCTTAAGCAGCAATGCTACTTCATTGCCTCAGTAAATGGAACTGAAATTTGACTCATTCTTTTGTAGACATCTCCCCTTCCACTTCATAAGCACACTACTAAACCACCCACAGCAGATTTGAAATAATTTAAGAAAAATCTTAATGTATTTTAACTGCCTTTGCTAAGTAAGTTTTTGGTCCCTTTTTGGAAAGAGCAAGAAAAAACCACACACACAAAAAAACCCAACAGCAAAGAGCAATTGCACATTCTGATACTGCTTTGACTTTCCAATTCACACCACTCTCTTTCTTTCCTTCTGCTTAGTCTGCAAATAAACTTTCTGGTTTCTAATGCCTTTCTCCTTTTCTTCCACAAATATCCTTTGCCACCTTCCCTCTGTTACATTAATTCCCCTGCCTGTCCCTTCACCTCTGACAATACTTTGCAGCTTTTCTTCTCTGGAATATATCCCTCATGAAAGTGTTTGCTATTCTTGGTGTCCCTGGCAATAGAGTCTGGTGGTTTTTTTTTAATGCTTTCTGATTGCTTTTGGAATCTGGCTTTTTCTATGTAGTGAAAGAAGTGGCTGTCAAGAAAGAAATCAATATAATGAAGTTAATTCCTTATAAATATTAGAAAAATTTCTTTTTAAAAAGTCTTCAAAAACAGAGTCATATCTTCATACTTAAACTGAAATCTGGATCGTATGTTAAATCAATGTAAATTATTTATAGATCAATAAGATCACTTAATATCACTACAAATTTATAAATATGTATAAAACAGTATTTTTTTAATTGAACAAAACAAAAAACTGATTTTTTTTATTCCAATAAAAAAGCACTCTTTTTTTCTTTTGAAGTAATTAACCTGGAGCCCAACTTAAGAATTTCTGGCAATGAATGCGGATAGGCACAGCCTTTGGTGGTGAGTACAGAAGGACTGGCAAAGAAAGATGTGTAGAGATAATTACACTAAAAAAGAATATGACTTGATGCTTTTCAGCTTGGCATAGAAGATGAACTTTCTGTTACTGAAGTCTACAGAGCTTGTAAAGATTTGGTAACTATAAAAAATGCTATGTATTCCAGCAATTTCATTATGTAAACTACTTCTCATATTTACTAGTGTCTTTCTGTGCTACTAAGGTCACTGGCATGCATCTAAATCCTAGCTGACCAAGTCCAGTCCAGTGACAGGTTTCCTTATTTTTGATTAAAGGAGTCAGCTTTTCTGCTTTAGCTTTGTACTATGAAGGAAGAGATATTGATTAGCTGTGGTCTATAATGCATTTGCTAGAGGTCTGCAAAGAATTCAGTCACATGGTACAAACCTTCCTTTTTTGCTACATTGTTTCTTTCATTGCAAATAATAATAAAAAAGAAATCCAAACCAACAGCAAGCAGATGTATCTTAACTTTGACTTAATTTATGGTCAAAAAGTTCCATGAACAGATAACTCCAAAGAAGAGAATGTCTTCCCTAGTCATTTTGAGAATATGTTTTAAAATTACTCTGGTCTCTTAAACAGCAAAACAAAAAGAAAGATTGTATTTGAGAGATAAAAGTAAATGTATTATACATAGTATAGAAGTCAAACTATAGTGTTCCTGAACATAAAAATATGCAAGAGTGTGTATGGAATGTATGTAATTGTGTGTTGGTAACCATTAATTTATCAGACAAAAAAATGAAGTACTTACGTTAAATATCAGTTAATGTGTTATAGACATTTTTGTATTAAAAGTCTTATGATACTTATTAACATCTAAGCACTCAGAAAAAAAATAATGCTCGCAGTTGTATCTGGTCTCAAAATTTTTACAGCTATATGCAGATTCAAAGACCCAGATATACAACAAATGCAAAAGATACAACTTCATTATATAAATATGACTGAGTTTCAAATTAGTAAAAAAATTAATTTAGTAGGAAAATATCTTGCAAGTACTGAATTTCAATGAGTACAGAATATTTTTTCAGGTGCAAAAGGAATATAACTTTAATTGGGCAACATAAAAGATGAAAGTTTGTTCAACAATATTCAGGGCAGGTGGTAACATAATTAACTAACTTTTGATCAAAGGTTTTTAGGAAGTTAATAGTAAAAAATATTCATTTATACGATTCTCTGACAATCAGTCTATGCCAAGTCTTTATACTTTTCAAAGCTGCTAAGTCTTGGATTTCATATCTGGTGGTCAAGAGAATGTACCACTGGAGTCCCAACACAGTCTGGAGGTCTGAGGAGTACTGAGAAAAGCCCGAGGCTTATCAATTCCTTTGAGGGAATTTGGGGGGAATGTCAGAAAGATGTTCTTTTTCAGAATGATCTTGTGCAGGTAAGATTAGTTTACATAACATTCCTTATAAAATGAAACAAACACAGAAACAATCAGAAAAAACTAACAAAAAACCAACCAACCAACCAACCAACCAACCCTCAGCAACACAATTCACTTGAGTAATAGAGAAAACTTGAGTGCTAGAACCTTTAAATCTGAATTTACATTTAATTTCCAATTCATTTTTCTACTTTGATTCCTAAGGTTTTGGTTGCTCCCCATCTTTGGGAGAAAAATAAATAAAAGAAAATTATGGAAGTGCATAAACCTCTCCGCTGTTCTGCATATCACAGAAAAGCAGATCTCAATGTGCAGCATGAAGAATGAGGGTCTATTTATAGCAGGAGTTAAGTAGAGTGAGTCCATCTGGAAGGATAACTTGGATGTGTGTAAAATGGCTTGAAGATTCAGCACAGGCCAGGGCTGTTGTGGAAAGTTATTATCAAGATAAGTCTGTTGTGTTTGCAAGTAAGTACAAAGAAGCTACTGTACTGGTAACTCAAGAGGGATTTGAGGAATGCATCTTTTCAAATAGCTGTGTTCTTTTATCAACTGCCTTCTATACACCACATATTTCAAAGGAGTGTGTTTTGTAGAAGGTGCTACAGTGACTGATAAGTGAATATTTCATCCTTTCTCACAGAATGCAGAGTCTTAAAACAAGCAGTTGCTGCCATGCAGACATTCCTCGAATTACAGACTATCACCCGTAATTGTGGCAAAGAAGGCCAGAGAATAAAAAGGATGACAACAATGTGTATTTGACAAAAAAGGAGATCGAATAATGTTTCTACAGAAAATAAACTATGCTTTGCTTTCTACAGTTTTGGTTTTTTTAACTTAATGAATTGCTAGAAGAGCAAGTAACTTACTTTTCTTAACTACTTACTGAAAAGTAATGTATTATCTGTTACAGGCCTTCAAACGATATATTCTGTTAATATTATTCGTTTTTTAAAAATGTGTTTCCCAGCTGATAGGTTTAACTAGTTCCAGGAGTAGTTTTATAAGAGAAAAAGTAAAACCTGCTATGTGTCACGTGCACAGATTTAACTCTCTGAATCAACGATGATATGTATATTTCCTGTTAATTTCCATCATGAAGATTTCTTTCAATTGGTAGTTAGTGTACGTGGTATACTAAGCTCAACAATTTCAGACAGAAACATAACATAAGCTGACAAGAGAGTCACAAGAAAAGGGCAAAAGAAAATAGTTTCAATGGAAAAGACAGCCCATTTACCATAAATAGCTTTCATTTTATATATTTCATGTATGACCTAATGTGGAAAATCACTTTGTTCTCTGAAACATCTGTGGTATATTACTGAGGAGAAATGGATTATTGTGTTACACATTGAATTTTAGGTTTTTTTTTAATCCTATAAGAGTTTGGTTCCAAACAGGAAAATTTTGGAACATAGATGGGACAAATCCAGTTGCTATGACTCTATTTTCTTTTCCTCCATCCTCCCAGAGCATAGCATCTAGTACAAAATAAGCAGTGAACTTTTGTCCCCTTTGAACCACCACATTTTTTAAAAGAACATAGCAAAAGCAAGTTGCAGAAAAATAAATATAACAAATTTCCCATCTGCTATACCTCATTATATGATAGTTTTGTTTGTTTCTCTTTTATACCAGATACTTCCAAGCCTCTTGTGAAAAACAGATATGAATGGGCCTATCACAGGAGCACTGAGGATTTTTTGATTTATCATACACTGCAGTTGAGAAAACAGCCATCTCTCTGCTTCCCTTCATGAAGTATCACTGTGAGCCCTAGAGCTGAATGGAGCTGAGTATTTTTCATATTTGTCACCTTCCAGTGCTAAACACCGCAGGTAAGTGATCCAGGCAAATCTGTCA
>NW_010167063.1:7057-15413 GCF_000695765.1 Mesitornis unicolor
TGATGATTCCAGACAGGCCTGAGAAGGAGATGTTGACTGGGACACTTGTGGCAACACATTATCCAGATCCTTTGTTGAATTTGGCCTGGGATCAGTTTCGCATGTAGCAGATCTACTGCAAATGGAATTGGCACATGCCCAGTGGGCTGATTGGTGTGCCAACTACTGTATCTATGGGAGAAGTAATTTTTTGTGGTCTGGGGCTTTTGTGTCTTGTTTTGTTTTGGGTTGTTGGGGTTTTTTTGTTAATTCCCCTAACAACCATTGTCTTTTTACCAGTCTTCACTGAAAGGCAGATTGACTGGTTTAGTTTTTTCTTTTTCTGCTATGAAAACTTCGGCTTGTCATTTTAATTACGAATCTATGTGGCACCTATATACAAAGCAAATTGCATCTAAAACTGCCTGGAGCACTTCATAATCTGTGGGTAATAGAAATTTCAGTTAGCCATTGGTGCTCACTCCTCATGGAAATAGAAATTAAATACAATTTTTTGGTCATTTAGGCATTATTCTCATATGGTCACGTAAGCCTTACTACTATCTGAGAATAAATGAAAATTTTTGCCAATGCATATTAATGGTATCAGACTGTCATGGCAACATTTACATAAACATCGTTTGTGATATTGCACAGTTGTACGCTGAATAACTATATCTTTTAATAAATCAGTGATTTAGCTAGCCAAACATTTGACCTTTTCACTCCATGAGCAGTATTTGCAATTACAGGTGTTGCGTGCATTTCCTCATGGACAGTGAGGTTTTCGAAACACTGTACAATCCAGGTTTATATATCATATTGAGTGATGAGGATCTAAAATGCTCTTCTTTTATTCAAAAGTACATATACAATTGCAGGATCTTAATCTAAGCTAATGGTATCCATAAGTAGCAGAAAAAGTTCTGTTTTTCACTTTAAATCCTGTGACATTAACAGTGTGATATAAAATACTTGGCCTTTGCACTGTCCCACTTCCAGATTCTGCCACCAAATTACTATTCAATTTATTGTTTAGGGGCTTAACCACTGTAATTAATCATGTCGTAACTGTAGAAAGACACCTAATACTCCTTTCCTATGCATTATTTAGATTATTTCCATAGTGAAAGGCACAGGCAAGAGATTAATTAAATCAAACACTTTGAGGACTGTTTTCCCACTGATGAACAGAGGATTTATATGCAAAACTATGCTTAGCATTAATGTAAGTTTGTTGCATAAATTACCTAGGCATTGATAGGAGTGGTAAGATATTTAGTGACTTCCTTACACACTTTTGTACATCACTGCTGTTTAGATGGTCATCGTTGTTAGTAAATGAATATAATTATAATGTTTTCTTGGACAATGTAACGAGTAATTTCAGTCACAAACTGTAGGTGAAAACTCACTATATAGGCACGCTGTGCATATGCTTACAATAAATACAGGCATATACAAGATTTCAATGTCATTATAAATGTGAACAGTTTATATATAATATCTGAAAAATAACACTCAATATTTTTTGTTGGGTTTTCCTCTGAAACGTGCTATCTTTGCATATTACCAGAAAGGGTAAAAAGCAATTAATCATCTAAAGAGTCTTGTTGACAGGCAGCTTTTCTTCATATATTGAACTGCATGATATGACCAAATTACTTGCAAGGTGAATCACAGTGAAATGAAACCCTGTTTTCATGAAAATTACTAACTCTAACCTATTTTCTTTACATGCTTGAAACTTCTACTAACGCTGAAGTCATTGCTAGTGTGAGTCCATTACCGTAGCACTTCCTCAATTCTTTCTCTTTCTGAGCTGAACCTTCTGCTCTAGGTCTTAATTTCTCATTGGCTCCATTTAACATCAGCTTTTTCACTGCTCTGCGGTTTGATATTTTACTCACTCTCAACACTTTTCCTGGTCATTTCTGTTAGGACTGATAATAGCAATATGTTACCTGACTTGGATGAACAGTGCTTTTCCATTTACTGTGTTCTGTCTTTACAGTCCTTGATGGAAAACCTCCTTAGTTTACACTGTTTTTTCTGCTGTCCTTTGTAAATAAGCCATCTTTCCTTACGCATCTGGTTGTGCCTCTCTCCAGGATAGGACTATATGCCTTGCATTCTTATTAATGAACACAATGTGTTGTAGAGTCCACATTTTAACTTTGATTTTTGAGAAAATGGGGTTTTGTATTAAAAATATAGTTTATGAGAGATTTAGAGACTTGATAATCAGATGTGAGATTTTAAGGTCTTGTCAGCTGCAGTAAATCGGCTTACTCAACTACCATCTTCACAAAGTATATATTTTAATATTTGATTTTATTTTTTAAAATGCACAAGTCAAATATATTGAGATCCAAGTCTGTGAATAATTGAAAAATATCAGTTTGGAAGTCAATGTTCTTCAACTCAATCTTTAAGTGTACATCTAAAATATTATAAATTATGTCATCCAAAATTAGACTGGGGTTTTTATATAGTTTTAGACAGCAAACCTCACTCTCCAGTCTGCTCTTCATTTTTTTTTCCATAAAACAGACAAAAAGTAAAGACCAATATGGTAGAGGGTCCCTTCACTAGCAACAGTTATTAATACATCAGAGGCATTATATAGATAACCTTATTCTAGGCAGGAAACTATTTACTTAACTAGGTTTTTGCTTTGTAATCATTATTATTTGAATATATGTTACTAGCCAGGGGAATGATTTGTACAAGGAACAATTACATATTATCATATCTAATGCCAGTATAAGGTTTTTCCCCAGTCTACAGTCATTTCTATAATCATGACCTTCAGTATGGCTTCTTCTGTTACAACAGAGATGAAGAATAGGTACGCAAACAATCATGAAACTAGCATCACTGTTCCTATGGCTCATTACTAGGCCTGTGTATGTATATGATGTTGCAAACTCACTTGAAAATCATTCATTCATTACCACTGGGAGTTCCATCTTCTGATTGTCGGCTGTATGTTTTCATGATATTTTAAAGACAAGTACTGTTCTTTAATGAAAATGCACAAATGAGATATCATAAGCTATTAAAACAAAAGTGATTATTATGCAAAATGAAACAAATGACTTAGCAGTGGAGGTGTACATTTCTGAATCCTGAATTGCCTGGGGAGTTGTGAGAATGCAGCAATGAAAGTAAAATTTGGAAGCAGCAAAAAAGCTAGCACTTTTGAAAGATAGATGACAGTAATTATCATGAGCAATGACTGACTATTGGTCTCCGTTTTGTCTCTCCATATTTCTCTCTCTTTTTTTTCCCTCTCTTTTGAAATATTAATTCCTGACATTTAGTTGCAAAATTGTATTGGGTTTTCTGTGAAGGGTTTTTTGGTTGTGTCTTTGCTAATGAAGAACTATGGAGATAGCCCTGTAAGAAGCTACCTGAAAAGCTCCCCTTTTGCCTTTGTCAGACCTACCTCTGACCAGGGCCAAGTCAATCAGTGTCCCTGTAAATTCATGTATTTAAGGGGGATGCAGAGCATGCTCTCTCTCTCTCTGGCACCAGCCCTGATCAGCGCTGCCCCAGGTGCGGGTGGTGCAGCCCTGGCCCTGACCAGCTGGGCTGGGCTGGTCCAACTCCAACTTAAGTTTAAGCCCCACTGCAGCTTCAGCCCAAAAAGAGAGAGAGCCAGGAACTCTTCAGAATGGTCAGAAGAGACCTGCAGCGGAGAAAGGAGTGGTGCCTGAGGAGAACAACTTTGAAGAACACCAAAGTCGGTTGAGGGAATAAAAGAAGAAGGGGGAGGAGGAGGACGCAGAACCCAGGTTCCCCTTTTGCAACCCCTGGCAAGAGCCAAGTCGCCTGGCCTGCAGCCTGTAGAGTTCACCAGTGGAGCAGGGCCACATGAGCAGGTGGCTGCCCCTGAAGAAGCTGTGACTCCAGGCAGTGTGTGCTGGAGCAGTCTGTGTGCGAGGGAACTTTGACCATGGGCAGACCCAGATTGGAGATTCGTGGACTTGGGATGAAGCAGTTTTGTGCATGAGGGAAACTACAGCTATGGGCAGACCTGTATTGGACTTCTGAGGATTTTTTCTCCTGTGGAAAGGGCACCATGTGGAAGCAGAGAGGCTGGGCAGAGTCGTCCCTATCCCTGAAGGACCACATGGCACAAACCGACTGCAACCCCCACTCCTATTCCCCTGTGCCTCAGGGCACTGGTGGGGTGGGGGGTGAGGTGAAGAAACCAGGAACAAAGCCAAGCCTGGGAAGAAGGGAGGGGTGGAGGCAAGGTGTTTTGATCTGGTTGTATCTCCCATTGTTCTGCTCTGATGTTGGTAACAAATTAAAATTGTTTTGTTTTTTCTCCTTATGATGAGTGTCTTTTGCCTGTGATGTTTTTAAGTGGTGAGAAGTCCTCCCAGTTCTTATTTTGACTAGCCCCTTTCTGGGGCATCGTGGTGCTCAGTTGCACACTGGGCCTAAACCACAACAAAAATGTTAGTATCTTTCAATAGCTTGAAAGGCATAGTCTTCACTAACAGTTCCTAAAACTTGCTCTATCTTTCTCATATCAAAGAACATATATGTACTTAGTTTATAGTATTGATAATAGCTTATACGTCAGTTACCACCTGGTAAAATGTAACTTACAGTACTTTTTTTTTATACATTAGAATTTTTTTAAGTATTAGCTTTCATGAGTTCTATTCTTTATTCAAAAGAAATGTTTGCATAAACAATAAAATGCTGAACAACTTTGTCCATAAATGATTGTCTACTTTCTTGTGTCTGATCTTGTCATGTTATCCTCCTCCTTGTCATATTTATGAAAACAAAAACACTGTTGAAATTGGTCCATTAGTAAAGAAAAGAACAGTTAGAAAATGAGTTGAAAAGGGGAGTTTACACAGCATAGTATGTCATGGAAATGTCTGTGGGCGAGACATAGCATGGGAAAAGTCTAGCAATAATTGTTTCATACTCCATTGCCAGCAGAAGTGCTAACTTCTCTGAACCAGCCATGCGTTGTAATGAGAGGGTGTGGGAAAAGAAAGGATATGGTGCTGAGAAGACAGCGTGAAAACAAGAATTATTGACTGTAGAAGCACTGTGTGAAGGACAGAGAACTTTTTTTTTTTAAAAAAGGAACCAAAACAAAAAAACCCAAACCCAAAATCAAGCAACGAACCCCAACAAAACAAACCCACCTCTATGCCCCTCTGCTCTGCTCTTGTGAGATCCCACCTGGAGTACTGTGTTCAGTTTTGGAGTCTCCAACAAAAGGACCACATGAATGTGCTGGACAGAGTTCAGAAGAGGGCTGGAGCACCTCTCCTATGAAGACAGGATGAGAGAGTTGGGATTGTTCAGTCTGGAGAAGACAATGGTCTGGGGAGACCTTACAGCAGCCTTTCAGTACCTGAAGGGGGCCTACAAGAAAGCTGGGGAGGGACTTTTTAGAAGTGCATGCAGTGTAAGAAAAAGGGGTAATGGCTTTAAACTAGAAAGGGATACATTTAGATTAGAAATCAGGAAGAAATTATTCATTATGAGGGTGGTGAGATACTGGAACAGGTTGCCCAGGGAAGTTGTGGATGTCCACACACTGGAAATGTGTTCCAATCCAAACCTTTCTATGATTTTATGATTCTAAAAAAACCCAAACAAAACTAACTCACCTTTTTTTGGGAATGGATTCAATGTCAGGTGGGACAGCTAAGATAAGACTGTTATGGTTTAAGGGTTAACAGCCTGAAAGGCAAGGACAGGTGGTCTCTCTAGGACCCTGAGGAGTCAGACATCAGTACCGTTCCTCCCTGTCCAGCCACAGCCTAAAAAAAACTAGGAGGCTCAAGGTTTTGCAGGCTTTTCCTGGCTTCCTGGACTGTTTCCTGTCACATCTCCTGATGGCTGGGGCTATCTCCATGTGTTTGGCAGCATCTACCACCATCCACTCCCCGGCACCACTGCGGTCCCTGGTGATGAGACACAGTGGCCATGAGGCATTGATCAGACACTTCCACTCGAGGCTACTGAGATCAGGTTTAGTATACAGTTAAATATCCTTTGTCTCTTATTAATTCCCTTTTCCTTGAAATAAGACTTCAACAAATGAAAAAAACCAACCAAACAACAATAAAAACACACACAAAAAAGCAAACAATAAAAGTGAGGGAAATTGAGGAACATAGCACCAGAAGTGCATTCTGAAAGGTAATATAGTGGAAACATATGAGCTTGGAAGAAACTGATCCCCTTGCAGCCATGAGACAAATTTTTTTGAGGAACATTTTTCAAGAAAGTGGTATGGAAAACAATGGTTTCTTTAGGAAAATGTATAGACTAACTGGAAGAAAACCTGAAGGCTAAGTTGGGAGATGGAGAAAAATGTATGTAAGTGCAGAAAACATTTTTCTGTGATATAGAAGACTGGATAGGAAGGAATGAGGGAGAAAACCTGTTGTGACATAGAAAAATAAAACATTTGGCAAGACAGAGTAAGAGAAGAAAGGAAAGGAAGGGAGAAGGAAAGAAGGGTGAAGAAAGGGGAAGGGGAAGTAGAAGGTGAAGGGGAAAGGAAAGGGAAAAAGGAAAGAGGAAAGGGGCATTTTCAAGGACGGAGAAGATAGTTAGAAAAAGCACTTAAAATCATAAAAAACATCAGAATGAAAAATATATAAAGTGAGTAGGAAATAGAAAAGCCATCTAAAAGAAAGAAAAATGGAGAAAACTGAAGAAAATGTACTCACACACAGCTTCATATCATCCTATCTTTCAACAATACAGCAAAAACACAAACAACTTTGGCTCAGAAATGGGCAATTTAAGTCTGTTGAAGGATAGAGAGCGTTAATACACTTGTTCTGGCTATTCCCTGACTGCAGAGATTAGTATGGCCAGGGAAGTTGCTCTGAATTAAACAATTCACCTGTTATCTGTAGTGTGTGTTGCAGCAGGGCACTGTAAGTAGGAAACGTTGGCAACCAGTCTCTCTGGTGAGCAATGGAAGGGAATTTTAGCTGGAATTTTAGCAGCTTTTTAGGTTCAGTGCTTGAATCCTTGGAGGGAATAGTTTGCAATGATTTTTCTGGAGCACTAAGCACACTTCTGAGTGTTGTAAACCAATTAATGATTGTATATTAAAAAGCTGTAACTGAATTTCATTTATGGGTATCTATAAGCTACTGATAAAATCAATCTTTGAAAATTTTAAAATCTATTTAGATTAGATGTTATATGCATCTCAGCTTCTGAAGTTGTCATTGATTATGTTTATTAGACTAACTTCTAAAAATAAGGAAGCCACTTTCAAAAATTGCATTCATTTCATCAAACCATGAGGACAGAATGAAAATATAGTCAATTATACAGGGGCAAGTTATTGATTCAGATCTTATAACTTAATTCGAACAAGAAACAGGCAAACGTAGAAGTCCGACACAGACTTTTTGCTTATCCTTTTTATTTTCTCTCTAAGACTGGCTGGCAGTGGAGCTTAATGTAATTCAGAGTTGGAAGTATCATGAGATAATATCTCTGTATATATTTTACTAGTTTCCTCTCTCCTCACTCACTAGAGTTTCGAATAATCTCTGTATATTTCTAAGATTGTGAAGCAGTAGTTAAGATAGATAAGTAGATAAGATATTTAAGATAGATAAGATAGATAAGATACATAAGTAGATAATAAATGCAGTGTGGCATGTCTGCTCGTTGAAAATCATTAGTGTTTCTCCATGATTTCTTTTGCCAGGAATAAACCAAGAATGAACTGTTGGAGACCACTTCCAGAAGGCCAACAACGTCCTGGGCTGCATCAAAAGAAGTGTGGCCAGCAGATTGAGCGAGGTGATTCTGCCTCTCTACTCTGCTCTTGTGAGACCCCACCTGGAGTATCACGTCCAGGTTTTGGGCCCACAACATAAGAAGGACATGGAGCTGCTGGAGCAGGTCCAGAGGAGGGCTACGAAGTTGAGAAGAGGGCTGGAGCACCTCCACTATGAGGACTGACTGAGAGAGTTGGGGCTGTTCAGCCTGGAGAAGAGAAGGCTTTGGGGTGACCTTACTGTGGCCTTCCAGTTCCTGAAGGGATCCTACAGGAAAGCTGGGGAGGGACATTTTGCAAGACCATATAGCGATAGAACAAGGGGTAATGGCTTTAAACAGGAAGAGGGTCGATTTAAACTAGATATTAGGGAGAAATTCTTTACTGTGAGAGTGGTGAGACACTGGCACAGGTTGCCCAGGGAAGTTGTGGATGCCCCTTCCCTGGAAGTGTTCAAGGCCAGGTTGGACAGGGCTTTGGACAATCTGGTCTAGTGGAAGGTGTCCCTGCCCAAGTGGGAGGTGTCCCTGCTGTCCTGGTTTGCCCTAAATAGAACTAATTTTCTTTTTAGTGATT
>NW_010167064.1:0-27899 GCF_000695765.1 Mesitornis unicolor
TGTTCAGTTCGGGGCCCCTCAGTTCAAGAAGCACAGGATCTGCTTGAAAGAGTCCAGTGCAGGGCCACAGAGATGATGGAGGGAGTGGAGCATCTCCCTTATGAGGAGTGGCTGAGGGAGCTGGGTCTCTTTAGCTTGGAGAAGAGGAGACTGAGGGGGGACCTCATTAATGTTTATAAA
Source organism: Mesitornis unicolor (assembly GCF_000695765.1). Lineage (NCBI taxonomy): Eukaryota > Metazoa > Chordata > Aves > Mesitornithiformes > Mesitornithidae > Mesitornis > Mesitornis unicolor. Next base: position 181 of record NW_010167064.1, read on the forward strand.
TTTGTAAAGGGCGAGTGTCAGGAGGAAGGAGCCAGGCTCTTCTCTCTGATGTCCAACGACAGGACAAGGGGCAATGGGTGCAAGCTGGAACATAGAAGGTTCCATGTGAACATGAGGAAAAACTTCTTTACTGGGAGGGTGACAGAGCACTGGACCAGGCTGCCCAGAGAGGTTGTGGAGTCTTCTTCTCTGGAGATATTCAAGGCCAACCTGGACACATTCCTGTGTGACCTGGTCTGGGTGATCCTGCTCCGGCAGGGGGGTTGGACTGGATGATCTTTCAAGGTCCCTTCCAACTCCAGAGATTCTGTGATTCTGTGATTCGGTGTTACCTAACATTCAGATAGTCACCTGCTGGCTGGTCAAGTGAGACCACTCTGTAGTCACCACTGACTGAACTTACAAGAAAACTATTCGTTGTGGTGAAACTACTGAACTACCTGGCTTCCTTGTACACCCTTACTTAGGACACATTAATCTCAAACACAGTCCAATACAAATGCAATCCCACGCAGGATTTCCTTTCCACTTGTCCCCCTGTTACTTATTGGTATTCTTGAAATCAAAGGCCTGAAAGGAAGATGTTTTCACTGTGTCAACAGGTTTCAAAAGCAAGGACAGAGCAGTCCATTCAGCTCTCCATTGACCCTTACAAGTCCCTGAGAACAGAACCCTTTCTTATGCCTCATCTTGATCCCACTTCAGTTAAGGCAACTTAACAACTTCTTTGCTAAGGCTCTCTGTTTACCAAATGCTGGATCCTGAGAAGACAAGTTGTTACCTAGGTGGTACCTAGATTGAGTGAGAGCTAAAGGGAGTTTTGTCCCATAGGCAATACAAATAGAGGCCTTTGTCCTTTGTGCACAACAAATCATAGCATACTATTGATTTATGTTTTATGGGTACAAACCTGCTTTCCATGTTTAGGGGAAATGCTCTGAGTCTTTAAAGCACAACTACCATGTGCAATACATGACATCAGTCTCCTTTTCATGTTACTTTCCTCAACAGATATCTGTACCACATGATGCAACAAGGTAGGGAATGAACTCGGCTTGGTCAGATATCAGCAGCAAAGTAGTTGCAATGAGATGGAGTTCTGCTGAAGCACATTGGTCCTTCTTAGAGCTATGTGATACTCATGAAGTGCCCGACCAGATGCATTTTATGGAGGTAGAACTCTGAGAATCGTTATTGTGGAAGGGGTAGACAGCAGAAGCAGCCCAGATTAACTCTGGGGCACTTCCCATCTATCTGGGAACAGATCTGCAAACCTGCACAGGTGTGTTTTACTATGCAGGCAGGACTACACACAAAGTTACTGTAATAATCCAAGGATCACAGTTTCCCGGGCTTCTCTAACTCTAAGGTTTTCTGTGCTGTAGCATGGCAGCATAAAGAAATTTTACTCAGTCCTCCTGTTACTACAAATGGAAGACCCTTACCTGTATGGGGTACCTCCTTCTATTTTAAGGTGCAAGCATATGAACAATTGTTACACTTAGTATAATGTACCCTTGACTGAATAGTATTTGCTTGGACTTGTGAATTTTAGAGCACAGAACATTTCCTTGAGACATACCACAAACAAGAGTATTATGAGTATAGAATCATAGAATCATAAAATGGTTTTGTTTGAAAAAGACCTTTAAGATCATCAAGTCCAACCATCAAACAGAATTCAACCAGTAAACAGAATTCATCAATGTAGCTCCCTTTAGTACACACAGGGAATACCTGGAACGTTCCAAGCTGCTATGACTCAGACCCTGAGTGTTATATATTTACCAAGCCAATTTGCTTTGAATGATGACTGTAGAATATTCTGTCATTTAACATCACAGCTGTGAATGTGCTAGTTTAATTTTTGTGAAGGCTAAATGCAAATGATACCAAGAGAACAATATTAAATTAATATCTGGTTTTTGTTGTTTCTTTTTTTGTAAAAGCAATCACCTATTGACTTGAAGCAATCACCTATTTACTTGCTTTGTCAGTCCCTGAAGGATCCAAACTGTACACTAAAAACCTTAAGGTAAAAAGTTACTTTCTTTCAGAAAGCACAAGCCAAGAAAATTCTAACTATATTTTTCCTCCCTCTGACACTCTGACAGAACAAGTCTCTTTACTGATGCTCCTGTGATAGCACTGATGTTTTTCAAGAGGTTTTGGAAATGCTGAGTTGCCCTCAAATTCAGTGAGATGGCTTTGGTACAAGTCACTGATACCAGTAAAAAATTGCTGGAGACTGATATGACAAAGTACTTATGGGAAATTATTGGAGTACAGAAAAGATTTAGGAATTAGAGTATTTTGAAGATTTCCTTATGTAAACTCAGTTACATTTGAGTTAAAAGTAAAAAAAATAATAATTTTTTTTTATAATTAATAATTAATCAACTTTCTCCCTGGCTCCAAGTTAAGATTTAAGATCAAAAAAAAGGAAACTGAGATTGTTCCCTCTCTTTGTCTTTAGCTGGCTGTTTACTGACACTTTGCTTGAGGTAGTAAATAAAAAGTGGCAGAAAATGCAAGGTATAGGCCTGGTGGATGTTTTCCTCACTTCACTGGAAACAGCACTGGGCTGTGTTTGGTATCAATTCAGAATGTAAGCAAGGCACAAAACTATGATAGACCTAGACAGCATATATCTTGTGTAGTCTACCTGAGCAGCTTGGATTTAAACATAGATCTTTAAAATAATTGTGAATGGAAAGCAAACACAAAAAAGCATGCTACATTTCTGGGTTGGCACATATTTTTCCAGTTTCACCTCTTATTTCCTTCCTATTACTTTCATTCCCCTCATTCTCCCTTCTCCACTTCTTTTCAGTCATTTTTAGGCAGAGGCAACTTGATCATATCAGAACAAAACTCCAGGGAAGGGTCGTGTCTGCCAGGCATGGGAGTAGAGGGCATGCTGAGGACTCATACAGGCAGGCATACACAGTGGATTTCACCCAACTACCCAATGTATTTAATTGCACAAGTATGCTGGAAAGGTCCAACCAAACTGGGGTTCTCTTTCCTCACTAGAAGGAGGAGCCCAATGCTTAAACTAGAGTTTCTTCTTTCCTGTTGAAGGGGCTATTCTCTTTTAACATGTGTATCTTGCATGATTCATCTCTCTCCTTTAAATGTGTGTGAGCTGTGTTCTCCATAGGGTACCCTCTGCTGAGCATTCCCATGAGGGAATTCTCTCACTGTACCTACTCTCTCCCAGCTGCTGTCCTATCATCACATCTGCTTTTGGCTGCTGCCTCTGTGTCTCCTTCCTCTTTGCCTATTCTCCTTATCACAATAACTTGGGACTCCCTCCAGCGGAGTTTCCATATTTCCTAAAGGTAGAAAGACTTTCTAAAATTCATAAAAGGTATCCAGGTAGCTCACTATTGCGAGGATAGAGGAGACAGGACTTCTGGAGGGTCAAATCTCTTCAACATGGAAAAGTCCTTCTATCCCAGGACAGTAAGAGCTCACACTGAAAGGCTGAACATGGTCCTCAGAAGGAGATTAAGGAATGCAGACTGGCAGCAGGAGTCAGGTGCACCTTGGCAGAGTCCTTGAGGAGCACATGGCTGCTGCTGACCCAGACACCTGTTTAGCTGCAGCTGCAAAGCCAAGATCCCTATATCTTTAGAGAACCTACAGACATTAGCAGGGAACTCAGGCAGACCTCACAGGGACCCTGAATGCAAGGATCTTCATAACTCAAAACCTCAGAGGTCCCTTTGCACTGGAACTCCCTGCCCAGTCTGCCTTCAGTCCCACTTCCCATGCTTAGAAGGAAATAAGGGTGAGGTGGGTTGTGCAGGTCTGGCAGGTGCCCCTGCCCAGGCCTGAGGGTAGATATCAGACCTGTAGGGAGAGGGAGAACCAGGACACAGATAGCTGGGGATTGCACAGGGCCCAGAAGGCATGTGTGGCACTGGAGGGAAGTGGAATGCTCACTTGCCAGCAGGGAGCCAAACACAGCTGCCCAGGCAGGGGTTTGAACCCACCTCATCAATGGCTGAGCACGAGAAGAGCAGTGGGGTGGGGCTATGGAACCCTTTCCTCCCAAAGCTACTTAGTGATCAGGGCAGAAAGGCAGGGCCAAAGCTCTGCTTGAGCCCTTCCAAGAGGGGCTTGGCTGAGGGAGGCAACTGCATTGGGTGGTGAGCAGGCAGTGCCTCCAGCACAGCCTCTCCTTGGCTGAGGGGTGGTGAGCCCTTGCTGGAGTGCAGGGCTCCTGCTATGGTCCTGGACTGCCCGGGTCTAGATCTGTTCCCCACACATTTTGAGAGCAGTCCTTGCTCTTCTTTGTGCATCTCCCCAACAGGCTGGAGTGGTGCAAACTCACAGCTGCCTGCTGTGGGGTTCTGGCCACAGTGCTCAGCACCAGCCAGTGCCTGACGGAGCTGAGACTGCGTGGAAATGCTCTGGGAGATCCAGGAGTGCGGCTGTTGTGTGAAGGACTGAAACATCCCACCTGCCGGCTGCAAAAATTGGGGTGAGGAACAGTGAGCAGTCTTCTTGGCAAATTGCCTAGTCTGGGACCTTGACAGGGCTGGTGGCAGGGCCTGACAGCTGCAGGGCTGGGGAAAGGCTGACTGATGTGTCTCTCTTGTGGTCAGTCACTGCTCACCCCATGCTCCCAGCCTGCCCTACTAAGATTGTGTGAATCAAGTGTAAAGAAGGTACCCCTTCACACCCCATCCTCTGCAGCATGGAACCTGCTAGTCCAGGTATTCACATGCAGGCTCAATGGAGCCTGTGTTGAAGGTAAGCAGACATATCTATCCATATGCAAAAAAACCCTAACCTCTTCCTGGAAGGATTCATCATTCTAGAGTGAGACTTTCCCTCCCTGTTGAGTGAATCCTCCTTTGAATTTTTCTGTTGAAGAGCCACTCTCAGGACAGCCAGTTTATACTCAGGGATAATCTTTCCAATAGCCTCTTCAATAGTGACCTGGAAGTTGAGTCCTCTCACTCCAGTTATACACAAAGTCTGCATTAGCACTGCAGCTATGGTGATGTTTTAGTATGTGGTGTGTTGCAGAGTTCCTTTTCTGGCTTGACACGTGCACTCCAGGGCCTCCAACAAACCCTTTCAGAGGGTTAGGGCTTTTGTTTAAAGCGTGTGTGATCTCTTTCTGATACCTCTACCAGGGTGTCTGAGTTAGCCTGAGGCACATAGCACTAAACACTCCTTTTTATGCAGTGGAATCCAGCCTTGTGCCTCTGATGACATCAGTGGAAGTGCTAGCAGGCAATTCCACATGGATCATGCTCTCACAAAATCCTTGTGACCAGGATTTCCTACTAATTTTATCTTCTCTTTAGAAGGGTCCAGAGGGAAGGTCAAGGACAGAAAAGACTCTAAATCAGATCACATTTCCAAGGCAGGAGATAAACATTGTGTCCATCACTGGTCCATCAATGGCCACTTCTGGGCAGGGTTTCTGGCCATCCTCAGTGTTGATTGGCCAGGAGAAGGGCTGGTGGTTGAAGTTATCAAAGCAGACAGGATCTGAAACGCTGGGCCCTCTCTGTGTTTCTTCCCTGCAGGTTGTGGGGTTGCAGTCTCACAGATGCCTGCTGTGGGGATCTGGCCACTGTGCTCAGCACCAACCAGACCCTACTGGAGCTGGGGCTGAGTGCTAATGCCCTGAGAGATGTTGGAGTCCACCTGCTATGTGAGGGGCTGAAACATCCTGCCTGCCAGCTGCAGGTACTGGGGTAAGGACCATTCCCTTTGGTCATTTCCAAGACTGTCCCATGGGGGAGCTTGAGAAAGTGTGTTTGGGGCTAAGGAGCTTAACCTGCAACATTGAAGAAAGATCAAGATTGATGCAAGTCTCCAGTGCTGAGCTATCACTTACCTGATACTCCCAGCCTGTTTTGCCACTGTATAGAATGGGCAATATTAGAGCCCTTGAGGCACCTCATTTCTTTGACCCTGGTCTCTTTAGCTCTGAGTCTCTGGAAACCCAGATAAGTAATGCTGGAATACTGTGTGTGACCTAATGAAAGAAGCTTCCCAGATCATCTGAGGTGATTTACCCTGGAAGGACTAAGATGGAGACACAGTCCCCTATCTCCTGGAGTTGTCAAGGTCTTCCTTAGTCTACTGTCACAATGATCATCTGTTAACATGTTGCCTGGGTCATGCATCTCCCTTTTGCTGTCAGATCTTCTTGCCACGCACCTTTCCTGGTGTTCAGTTTCCATTCCAGAAGAGCAGAGATTCTCTGTAAGTATTATGTTATCTCTGTCAGCTCCAGGTGAATTTCTGAGTTAGCCTGGAGTACTTCGAATGACAGTGGATCCCTCTGTTTAAGCAACAGAATCCAGCCTTACATTTCTTCTTACTTTTATGGAAGCAAAAACATCCAGCTTCATAGCAGGCACCTGCTCTATAACCCCTCAGTGGAGAGCTGCAAACAGGATTCTGCTCTTGAGGGAAATTAATAATTCTAGTGAACGCTGGAACAATGGTAAATCCTAACAGTAAACCACTCCTGGTAGTTGCAAGTGGAGATCCACTAAAACAGTAGAAGATATTCTCCAGGCAAACTGAAGAGCTTGACCATTTTCTGCACAGAGATCTCTTGTGACAGCTGGAAGTCTTTTCTTTGTCTTCCTGGTCTTCCTGGTCTCCCTGATCTCTCTTCAGCCCAGAACCACACAGGTATACATGCTTTGTACTGTAGCAAAGTTTCAGGTAGCTCTTGGGCCTAACAGCAGACAGTAGAACTGGAAGACAAGAAGAACTCACAAACAGAGAAAATCAGAAATCTTACATCATTCAGCAATGGATGTTTTATTTAGCTTTTTCTGCCTGATGTCACAGTAAGGGAGGAGAGCAATACTGTGAATGCTCTGAAAGTTTATGAAATTATCAACTGAACCAGTTCAAGAGGAAATGGACCCTGAAAGCAATGTAGAGAGGCTGCACAATGGAAATGGCCATGCTAGTCCACCAGAGCAAGAAGAGATGGCAGCTTGATGGCAGAAAAATACAAAGAGGGTAAAGGAGTTTTTAAGACATTCTTTCTTAAGAAGCCTTGGAATGCTTCCATGAATACACAGGGCCTGCACTTGATTTTAGTCTGGGAAAGTAAGAGTTTCTGGAAAATGGCTCAATTAGAGTACTGTGTCTTTGGGAAATACTCCAATGATAGGAGAAGCCTAACAGAAGGCAGAATGTTTCAGCAGACCTGTTTGACAGAATATCCTTGGCCCTGAAAAGATGCCTGCTATGATTAGTTGGATTGAACTTGCTGACCTGCTCTCTCTTTCACTGTCCTTTCTCCTCACAGACATTCATGTCTTTGATGGTGTATTCACTTTCTTCAAACCCCTGCTTTCAGCAGCATGCACCAACTCTGCATTTCATGGCTGTGTTGTCTTTTCAAAAGGGAATTTCTGCCTTTCATCCTCCTTCAATATTTAATTGCTGCTCAAAAAGCAGAGAAATAACCAGATGAAATAACCTCATTTTTCCTTTTCAAACCTGTTCAAGTCTTTAAGCAAAAACCCAATGTTCCCTTTTTCTTATTTTCCTTCTTCCAGATCTCTCTACTCATCTGTTTCCCTTCTCGTTCTTGCTTCTCAAGAGATTACCTCTATCTATAGCCCTCATCCATGACTTATCCTATGAGTCCTTCTAATTTTGATTACTAAAGTAAGTCTTTCTGCATTGTGCTTAGGGTGAGGCTATGCTGTCCTCTGGATTTGTCTCTGAAATTTGAAGGCTTCATTCCTCATCATTAACCAATTATGTTTTTCCTGTTCAAATGAAGATATTGCGCATTACAAAGTTTATTGTCTTAGCCAGAGGAAGGCTTTTCTTCCCTCTTATATACTCTCAATTTCTTTTCTGAACTCCCCCTCACACAGGAAAATTGATACTTCTTTTTAAACCTCATCTAGCTCCCTGCAAAATACAGCAAAATATGCAGCCTTTCAGTGGAAACAGTTTGTCTTAAAGAAAGATCTCACACTGGAAGAGAGTCTGCTGAGAAGAGGATTTCCAGGCCGTGGATAATAGAATTATGTCTCTGTGTGTGATTTCTGAATATTCAGCTCAAGGTGGTGCTGACTATCACCAAGCAGTACCTGCAAAGTCCCTGTGAAAGACCAAAGGGCATAATAGTGCCCAGAATGAAAAATGGTCATTGCTAGTTGCAGCTGCAGTTACGCAGTCACTCACTGACTGCATGAGCCCTGGACGAGACACCAGTATGCCCTGCACTGAATCTGTAGATCTGTTTTCCATGGATATTTCCTCCCAGTTAGAATCATAGAAACACAAAATGGTTAGAGTTGGAAGGGACCTTAAAGATCATCTAGTCCAAACCCCTGGCCAGGGACAGGGACACCTCCCACCAGATCAGTCTGCTCAAAGCCCCATCCAACCTGATCTTCCCCTGCAGTGGGTGGTTCTTCATTCTCTGAGTCCCTGCCTTTGCCTTCTGCAGCTGGGGTAGTGTGGCTAGAGCACTTACTGGTGAAGACTGAAGCAAAAAGTCACTAAGTACCTCAGCCTTCTCCATATCCTGGGTAACCAGGTCTCCTGTTTCTTTCCAGAGGGGGCCTAGTCATTTTCCCTAGTCTTCCTTTTATCACCAACATACCTATAGAAGCTACTCTTGCCCTTGATGTCTCTGTCCAGATTTAATTCTATCAGGGCCTTAGCTTTCCTAACCTGACCCTGGCTGCTTGAAGAACTTCTCAGTATCCCTCCCAGACTACCTGACCTTGCTCCCACCCTCTGTAGGCCGCCTCCTTTTTGTTTGAGTTTGTCCAGGACCTCCTTGTTCATCCATGCAGGCCTCCTGGCATTTTCGCCTGTTTTTCTCTTTGTTGGGATACATCGCTTCTGAGCCTGGAGGAGGTGATCTTTTCTTGAGCCTTCTTCTCTTCAGGGCTTTGTCGCATGGTACTCTACTAAGCATATCCTTGAAGAGGCCAAAGTCAGCTCTCCTGAAGTCCAGGGTAGTGAGCTTGCTGTGCTCCCTCCTCGCTACCCTAAGGATCTTGAATTCATCCATTTCATGGTCACTGCAACCAAGACTGCCCTTGAACTTCACATTCCCCATCAGCTCCTCCTCATTGGTGATAACAAGGTCCAGCATTGCGCCTGTCTTCATTGGCTCCTCTATCAGTTGGAGAAGGAATTTGTCATCAATGCATTCCAGAAACCTCCTGGACTGCTAATCCCTGCTACATTTGTCCCTCCAACAGATGTCAGGGTGGTTGAAGTCCCCCATGAGGTAGGGAAGTCACCCAAGGGGGTTGAAGTCTCCCAAGGCTTGTGAACATGAGGCTGTTCCTATCTGTCTATAAAAGACCTCATCCGCTTGGTCTTCCTGGCTGGGTGGCCTGTAGCAGAACCCCACTATAATATCCCCTATCCCTGCCCTCCCTTTAATCCTGAACCATGAGCTCTCAGTCAGCTCTTCATCCATCCCCAGGTGGAGCTCCATGCACTCTAGCTAGTCATTGACACAGAGGGAAACACTCCCTCCTCGTTTCCTGTGCCTGTCCTGCCTTAAGAGCCTGTATCCTTCTGTTGACGAGGTCGCAATCATGACAAGAAAAACTTATCTACACAGTTGCAGATAAGCAGGCACTTCTTTATTCACAGCGCTGGGGACGCACAGAGGCTAGATCCTCTAATTGTGCTTCAACGCCCATACATCTTCACAGCCTATTTATACCTTTTTAACAAAGCAAAATTATACAAGCATGCATAAGATGATCACCTTTTACTCTGCCCCTCACCTCGATTGATTCCTCACTATCATGCCACATAAGACATTGGATTACCCCTATAATTTTGTCAAAAACGTTTCGTTCTATTCTTATGGTGGTCTGACCACAGCTATTATCCCTCATTCTATTGTCTAATTCGTCTCTTGAGTATGGTACATGCCTTCTCTAGTGCTTATACAAACAAATTGTGCAATCTTTTTCTTAACTCTGTAGTTTAAACAAATACGTATTCTAACTACATAATCATCAACCCACTTTAATTACCTTGATCGATCAAAGTGCTCTTTTATCTCTACTGCTGAAACAAATACCCACCCCAATCAGCCAGAATTTTCTTGTGACTATAACACTTCCATTCCAACACTCCAATCACAGGAGCCATCCCACCACATCTCTGTGATGCCAATAAGATCACAGCCCTGCAGGCACACACAATCTTTACCTCCTCTTGTTTATTCCCCAAGCTACGCCTGTTTGCACAGAGGCATTTAAGTTGGGTCCCTGATGAAGTTGACTTACTGGCTGGAGTGGCTGAAATTCCTTTGAGGTATTTACATGCATTTCCCTGTTTTCTCCTCTTACCTCAGGAGATCCTGGCTCATTTCTGTAAGTCTTCAAGTGTGCTGCAATGTATCCAGCACATCTCCAAGCCACAGACTGAGGGCCCTCACTAGCATCCCATCCCTTTCACCTTGGCCTATCATCCCACAGCTTGTCACAGGCAAGCCTGATTTTATCCGTCTTTCTCTCCAAATCTAGTTTAAAACCCAGTCAATGAGCCCCGCAAGCTCCTGAGCAAAGACTCTCTTCCCCCTTTAAGAAAAGTGAATCCCATCTGATGCCAGAAAGTCTGGTGCCATGTGGGCTATCCCATTGTCAAAAAACGCAAAACTATGGCAGTGACACCAGCCATAGAGCCATGTATTAATAGGCTGGGTGCATCTGTTTCTTCCAATGTCATTGTCTGCAACTGTAGGGACAGTGGAAAAAATTAACTTGTCCTCCTCATTTTCTCACCAATCATCCAAAGGCCCTGAAGTCCCTTTTGATAGCTTTTGGACTGTGTGTTGCAGCTTCAACACCACCCACATGGAAGAGCAGTAATGGGTAATAGTCCAAGGGCTGTGCCAGGTTAGAAAGTTTCCTACTGATGTCCTTAACCCAGGCCCCAGGTAGGCAACAGGCTTCCCTACGAGGAGGGTCTGTCTGGCATACTGGACTCTCTGTTCCCCTCAGAAGAGAGTCACCTACAACTATAACAATTATTTTCTTACTCATGGAGGTAGTCATGATATGGGGAGGGGTAGCCTTTCTGACCTTGGCATTACCTCTGGTGTAGCTGGACTGTCATCCACATCCTCCAGTGACTGGCATTCCACATCCAGAGCCTCATACCTGTTGTAGAGAGGCACCTGGGAAGGCAAGGTGGGCAAGGAGGGGGAAGACCTGCCACCTCAAACTTGGACTTGCCTCCATTCATTCCTTTCTTTTAAGTTACTGCCGTCGGCCTGGCAGGGGGAGGATACAGAGTCCCCTTGAACTAGGTTGGGGTTTTTTTGTGTCTGTTCCTGTATCTGTCTCAGAGAGGGCATGAGTCCCCTCAGTCTCTCTCAGCCTGCCAGATGCTCCTTAATCTTTCCACTTCCTCTCATAGCTCTGCCACCAGTCTCAGCAGATCATCCACCTGGTCATGCCACACACATCTCTTCTCACTACTGCCATCCCTTACCAGTGAAAGGTTCTGGCACTCCCTGCAGCCTGAGACCTGGGCAACTGCATGTTTTTGTGGGAGCTTTGTCTGGGTTGCCACATCCATCCTGACAGATACAGAGGAAAGAACTTTTTGTCAGGTGGACACCATAGCTAAGCTCCTTCTGAGAGGGTGATGATCACCCGCTGAACTTACCTCAGAGATGAAGACCCTGGTCTGACCTCATAGCCAAGTGTGCTTTGAGCAGTAGATTGGACTAGAGAGCTCTCGAGTTCCCTTCCATGCTGAGCTGTCAGGTGACTCTGTTGAGGGTCTGTGTCATGCCCGGGTGAGGCTGGGATCAGTCTTCAAAGAGGGCTAGAGAGGAGCTCGAAGGTCCCTTCCTCTCCAAATCCTGTTTGGGCCATTCTCACAAGCTTATTGGCTGAAGGGAAGTAATGGGACTGAGCAGACAGTCTCAAACACTAGTCCATTATTGGCCACTTCTGGGCAGGGTTTCTGGCCATCCTCAGTGTTGATTGGCCACTAGAGGGGCTAGTGGTTTGGGTTATCAAAGCAGACACGGTCTGAAAGCCTGGGCCCTCTCTGTGTTTCTTCTCTGCAGGTTGTGGAATTGCAGTCTCACAAATGCCTGCTGTGGGGATCTGGCCACTGTGCTCAGCACCAACCAGACCCTACTGGAACTGGGGCTGGGTGCTAATGCCCTGGGAGATGCTGGAGTCCACCTGCTATGTGAGAAGCTTAAACACCCTGCCTGCCACCTTAAAGAATTGCGGTAAGGGACTTCAAGGTTCATCTGGGCATTTCTCAGTATGCCTATGGGGAAAACTTCAGAACTTGGGAATCTCATGAGACTGGTGTTGGGAAGATGCTCCTTCATCAGAGAGAGGCCAACAGTAACAAACCCATGATGTTCCTTGTAATTTGAATCTAGACTTTGCTTTTTGAACAGCATTAATAAAGTGGCTACACCATGCACTTTCTCCCATAGAACTGCTAAGAAGGAGTGAAATTCTCAAGCGTGTGCTGAGTAGAACTAGCTAGCTTTGATTTTTTTGCTAATAGCAGGGCAGTGTGGAAAGGGAACTGAATGGTGGCAACCTTGCTTTGCTCATTTTTTTCAGATCCTATGGGACTGCACTCTTTTCTGTGGAGCACAGCCTATGCTATGCTTACTTTTGGCCTCCAGCTCTTTCCATTATTGGGGGAGCTCTGCTTCTGTCTCTTCCTGACAGAAGCAAGCAAGCAAAAAAGTTTCTGGACAGTCTTGAAGAAAAGTTTTTCACACAGATTACAGAATACTCAATAAGGTGGTGCACTTTGCTGCATCTGTAATTTACAAGTAAGGAAGAACTACCTCATGCTGGTCCTCTAGAAGTTTCAACAGCAGTCTCAACAGTCAGTTTCAACAGAGGCCAGTCACTAGTGGCACACCACCAGGGTCTATACTGGGGACAGTATTCATCTTCATGAATGACCTGGACAAAGGGACAAGAGTGCACTCGTAGCAGTTTTACTCATGACACGACAATGGGAGATGTGATTGATAAACCAAGAGTGTCATGTTGCCATCCAGAGGGACTTCCAGAGGCTGGAGAAATGGCCCAACAAGAACCTCATGAAGTTAAACAAGGAGAAGTACAAAGTCCTTCACCTGGGAAGGAACAATCCCAGGCACCAGTCCATGATGGGGATTGACCAGCTGGAAATCAGCTTTGCTGCAAAGGATTTGGGGGTCCTGGTGGATAGCAAGCTGAACATGAGCCACTAATGTGCCCTTGCAGCAAAGGCAGCAGATGGTATCCTGGCCTGCATTAGGCAAAGCATTGCCAGCAGGTCAAGAGAAAGAATCCTTCACCTCTGCTCAGCACTGGTGAGACCACACCTGGAGAGCTGTGTCCAGTTCTGGGCTCCCCAGCATAATGGGGACATGGACATGCTTTGGTTCAGGCAAAGGGCCAGAAAGATGGTTAAGGAACTGGAGCATCTCTCCTATGAGGAAAGGCTGGAAGAGCTGAAACTGTTCAGTCTGAAGAAGAGAAGGCTCAGGGGAAGATCTTACAGGATAGAAGAATGGAATGGAATGGAATGGAATGGAATGGAATGGAATGGAATGGAATGGAATGGAATGGAATGGAATGGAATGGAATGGAATGGAATGGAATAGAATAGAATAGAATAGAATAGAATAGAATAGAATAGAATAGAATAGAATAGAATAGAATAGAATAGACACACAACCACAACCCTTTGACCTTTGCTATTCTGCCAGTTCTTTAGCTGGGACACTGTGTAACTCCTCATGCAGTTGGACTACTTGTCTAGAAGGATGCTGTGATGGACAGTATCAAAAGCCTCACTAAAATCCAAAATATTACATTACCACCTTCCCTTTATCCACTAGGCAGGTGACCTTATTGTAGAAGAATTTCAAATTAGTTAGAGAGGGCTTTCTTTTCATGGCCAACCTCATTGACTTCTGTAATGGGATGACTGACTCAGTAAACAAGGGGAGAGCAGTGGATGCTTTTTTCCCTTGATTTTAGCAAGGCCTTTGGAACAGTCTTCTGAAATATGATTGTAGCAAAATTGCTGAGAAAAAAAGCTTTGTAAGTGGATGATAAGATAGATAGAAAAGTACTAGTCTCAAATATTGTTGATAAGCTATGTGAAATCCCACTAGCAGAAGAATGAAGGTGGCCTCCCTCAGGGATAAGTACTGGAGTCAGTACAGTTTTAAGTCTTTTTTTAATAGTTTGACGATGTGTTCTCAGCAGGTGTGAGGGCTGTTATGAAGTCATTGGCAGGATGCCATTGCTGTCATATCTGAACTACATAATAGCATGGCAATTCCAAAATGCTCAATCTGTGTGTCCTGAGTGTTCCTTGCTGGCCGTGTAAAGCACTGCTTCCCCCTTAGTCTCCCATCCTTAGCATCACCCATTCTTAAGCCCTTCTGATACTTGTGGTATCACCTGAACACTAGGCTTTGGTTATTTTCCTGATTAAGGCTGTTGCAATGAAGTGGAGGGCTATGCAAAAGATACCTTCAGACAGCACCAGTCACATGACTTACACATCTTATTAATACTTTTGCCATTTCTTCACTCTCCTTTTCACTGCCATTGTTCCTCTCTTTTCTTTACCCATTCAGATACAACTCCTAATTCCTGATTCCCAACAGTCTCTGTTTTGCTACATGCTTTTCCAAATTCAGTATTTCTGACACTGATGTAATTTCAGCCCTAAATGTTATCACTAATATGGGCACCTAAATGCTGTTGGCTTTGCAAGGCTTGACTCCCCAAAAGATCTCCAAAGTTTCTCTCCAGCTATCTGTGAAGTTCAGCTATTTTTCACATTTCTCATCTACTTCTGACATAAACATTTAACCATATATGAAATCTAGCCATCTGAGTCATGAATGTTTTTCCAACTTCTCACACTGTTACCTATCATGTCTGAAATTTCTGTTGTCACATCCAGTAGCTCATCTTGTTCAGTTAGATAAACCTCTGACCAGGGCCTATTCAACAGCTACTTGCCCACAGCACTAACACAAATGGTACCAGATTAGGAAGCAAACAACACACTGCACCGCAGGGTTGTCATTCAGAGACACTTCATCAAGCTAGAAAACTGAGCAGACAGAAAGCTCAGGAAGATCAATCAAGGCAAGTTCAAAGTTCTTCCCCTAAAATGAAAGAATCAACAGTGTTTCCTAGCAGCAAAGAAAGCCAGGCACATACTGGGCTGTATCAGCAGGATTGCAACCAGCAGGTAAAGTGAAATTATTCTTCCCCTCTGTTCAGCAACTCTAACACTTCATTTTGAGTAGTGTGTACAGTCTGGGCTCCACAGTACCAGAAAGACACTGACACTATGGAGAAGACCCAGAAGAAGCCACAGAGATTTTCAGGGTGCTGGAGCATATGGCATATGTGAGAACTTAGTGTTCAGTCTGAAGCAAAAAAAGGTGAAGTGTGGATCTTACCACTGCACTAAAATAGTACAAGGGGCAATGACCATAGGTTGCAAGAAAGGAATTTTCATTTAGATGAGAGGATATTCATTTATTTAGCGGTATCTTGAATCATAGAATCATGGAATGTATTGGGTTGGAAAAGACCTTCAAAGGTCATCTAGTCCAAGCCCCCTGCAGTGAGCAGGGTCATTGTTATCAGGTTGCTCAGAGTCCCAACAAGCCTGACCTTGAATATCTCCAGGGATGGGGCCTCCACCACCTCTCTGGGCAACCTGTTCCAGCGATCTAAGACCCTGATATTGAAGAACTTTTTCCTAATATCCAACCTAAATCTACCCTTTTAGTTTTAAATCAATAACTCCCATCCTATTCTTACATGCCCTCTTGAGCAGTTCTTCCCCAGATTTCTTATAGGTAAAGGTACTGAAAGGCTGCTATAAGGTCCCCCCGGAGCCTTCTCTTCTCCAGGCTGAACAACCCCAACTCTCAGTCTGTCTTTGTAGGAGAACTGCTTCAGCCCTTTGATCACCTTTTTGGCCCTCCTCTGGACCCACTCCAGCAATTCAGTGTCCTTTTCATGTTGAGGACTCCAAAGCTGGACATAGTACTCCAGGTGAGGTGTCGCTAGAGTAGAGTAGAGGGGCAGAATCACTTCCCTCAATCTGCTGGCCACATTTCTTTTGTTGCAGCCCAAGATGTGGTTGGCCTTCTGGGCTGCAGATGCACATTGGTGGCTCATGTCCAGCTATTCATCCACCACTAGCACCAAGTCTTTTTCCTCAGGGCTGCTTTCCAGCACATCATATCCTAGCCTGTGTCGATAATGAAGATTTTTCCGACTGAGGTGCAGGATGCTGCACTTGACCTTGTTGAACCTCAAGAAGGTAAAAGACTCTAACAGGAATCCAGAAAGGCCATGACATCTCAGTTCTTGGAAATACTCAAATCCTGAAAGGCCATGGCCCTTAGAAATCCAGCTCTAAGTAGGCCCTGTTTGGAGAATAAGGTTGGACTAGATGACCATCAGAGATCCCTTTCCTCTTCTATCACTCTATGGCTCTGTAGTTCTCTCTGTGGGATAGTCACAGTACTGCACTCTCAGCTGTACTTGACACCTGCTTCAGTTCAGAAATGTTCTACTGGCACTGTCACTCCCCTCCCCAGACAGCTACAAACCATTCCTAAAACTGTCACTCAACATCAACCTCTTTTTAAGAGCCTGTTGATGTAAAGATATCAACTATTTAGAATTAGATCTTTGCTTTTGCATGGAATAAGACCTGAGACTGGAGGCAGAAAGCTCTCCTACTAGAGAGGAGTTAATTTCTTGAAACCGTGGAGGATTTGCTGTGAACTTTGTTCGTTTGTGTCCTCTTGCAGTAGAAATAATGTCGTATAAAGTCTCTCATGTTGAAGAGGGCCATTTTTAGACAAGGTTTAATGGATCAAAGAGCATTCCTAGACCTGCTGAGATCCTTTCTTCAAAAAGACAGTCTTGCACTGTGCCCTGTGGCTGAGAACATGATTATAGCAGAAGACTCACTTTTCCCCCTGAGGTACAGCCCACTCAGCTATATGTGCTCAGTTTATCTAGCTGGAGCATTGTATGCGTCATTAATGCATAAAAATAGTTTGGGTTTTTTTTGTACAAGGGACTTTAGATGAGTGAAAAGGCTCAATCTGTTTCTGGCCTTTCTCTTCCCACTGCCCTAATCTGACAAACTGAGGACAGTGAGTGCAGCAGACAGGTAGCAGGGAAAGTGAGTTTAAAATTATATGAAATATAAGGATTTCTCATTTATGAGGATATCTGGCTAGTGGCTCCTGTTCAGAAGGATTGGGCCTAGGGTGTTAATAATTTTTATGAGTTTTCTATTGGTGTTTATGTGGGTGCTGATAAAGGCACTGCTTTCTGTGTGTTGGAGTCTGTGGCTGGCCATGCGTGTACTCAGGGGGTGTGGGGAAAGTGACAAAGGTGATGAGTTTCAGCCTTTTTTAACAGGGAAGTTGTGAGTATGGTGGTCAGTTGGGAGAGGAGTGTTTTGGGGGCAGTATGACATACTTGTCCTTGTTGTTCAGGACTCTAGGGTTTTAGACAAAAGGAAATATTTACCGTCAATTTTAGATGATTCTTCTTTCCTTCTCTCCAAAGGCTCAGCAAATATGGACTCAGTGAAGAAACTCATCGGGAGCTGGCTCACTTAAAGAAGATCAGACCCAGCCTGAAAATAGGCTAAATCTTATAAACAAGGCTTTTTGCAGCCTACATGTCAGGCCTCATGGCTCTGACACTAGAATAGCATATGGGCTAAAAGTTAAGAAGAGAGCAATTAAATGTTCATTCTATTTTAAGGAGTCTCCTTTAATGCCAGTAAGAGTGCTGAGCATGTGGGACCTTGACTGGCCATACAGTCTCAGGCCAAATCATCCTAAACAGTAGAAGGATCTGAATTTCATCCAAGCGCAGTTTAAATGGATCCCCCTTCATGATCATATCTGAATGGGAATCAGAGGGCAGAAGGAAATGGGCCAGAGATACACCAAGCAATGAGGATATGGATAAGTCCAGGAACTTCCTTCTTTCATACTCCAAGAATCTAGGGTTCAGTGGACTTGGGTCAAACGCCAAGAGAAAGATTTCCCCACTTTCCATGGCCCCTTTGTAAGGATTTGCATACCTCTGGCACTTTCTGTAAGTTTGTCTGATCTCACAGTTCCCAAGAGCATGATTTCTATCTCTGTTTTGCCTATATATTTGTCAAGGATGATGTTTGTACCACAATTACTGAATTCAAATATTCAAATTGCAAATATGCAAATATTGCAAATATGCACTGTGACATAATTGCTTCTTGTAGTCAGTGCTAATCTCAGACTGTTGTCCAGTGATCAGGGCCAAGGGTAGTTCCCAAGGACAGTCCCTTTATCTGAGCTAGAAAGACTTTTCCACCCTCCCGTGGACTTTCTGGGCTTTCTCAATCAAATTATGTAGAGGGCTATGTAGGTCCCAGTATGTCCATGAAAAAGTGGACCCCCAAGGTCCAGAACAGGACTGTGAGAGGTAGCTGAAGGATTAAGCCATTTTCACATTAATTGGAAGCTTTTCTTTTTCTGCTATGCTAATGCTTTGTGTGTTGTGGGGTTACATTTGCGAAGCATTCCTAAAACAAGAAATGCAGATACATGACATGCAGAGAAGAACATTTGTACCCATTAGAGTGTAGAGACGTTTGGGCCAACTAGCTGTGCCAAAAGATATATGTGGGAACCATCACCCCAAATGAAGAAATCAGCATCCAGAAAGAAGCTGAAGAGGAAGGAAAAGTGGTGAACAATGTTGGTTAAGAGCCACCTACAACGTGTGTGAGGAGGAAGAAGCTCTTGAAAAACCTTCTGTGAGCTAAGTTGAAAGTGCTGAGCTCTTGGCAGTTGTCACAGAATCACAGAATCACAGCACAGTGGGTGTTGGAAGGGCCCTCTGGAGAACATCTAGTCCAACTGTCATGGTTTAGGGCTAGACTGGCCACTAAATCCTGGACAGACACTCTCTATTAACCCCTCTCCCCTTCCCAGAAGGGAAGAGAAAAGAGAATAAGGGAGAGAGACTTTACGGTTTGGAAAATAAAACTAACAGATCTAATATAACAATAATATTAATACTACAGGATAATTATGTAAATAGGAAAATAATTAAATATATACAAATATATACACAAAACCTATATAAAATTCTCCCCCCACCTTCCTCCCAAAGACATATACGTCACCAGAGGCTCTGCAGATCAGGGCACTGGAAAAGTCCCAGTCTGGACTCAACAGCATGTGGAAGCTGATGCAGGAACACACAAATCAGGATCAGAGGCAGACGAACCAGCAGGGTTCTACTCAGACCTCAGACACTGCAGGATCGAGATGGACGGAAGGGTCCGAGATGGAAGGGCTCCAAGATGGAAGAAGGGTCGAGACCCTTATGATCCATCGGCTTTATACTGAGTATGTGGGATGGAATACCTAGTTGGTCAGTTTTGGGTCTGCTTCCCCCCACCCCCCACCCATAGGTGCAGACACGGCACCCATGGTGAGACAACTGGCCTTCAGATTATCAGTGGTAGCTGCACATACAGGAAAAACATGCTGCTAGTTTCAGCAAGTTCAGCCACTTAGAAGAGACTGAGCTGAAAATTAAAATCACTAAATAGAAAATTATTTCTATTTAGCTCTAACCAGGACACCAACCCCTACCAGAGCAGGATCACCCAGAGTAGGTCACACAGGAACGTGTCCAGGCGGGTTTTGAATGTCTCCAGAGACGAAGACTCCACAACCTCTCTGGGCAGCCTGGTCCAGTGCTCTGTCACCCTCTTGCCTCATGCTTTCTGAGTCAGAAAAGGGGAAATTACGACAACCCTGATTCTGCTCATTCGGGGCACTTGGGAGCACCACCACTCTTAGAGTGACCAGATGATTGATGCCTGTCTGGAGGGTTCTCTATGGGAGGAATAGTGGGACTTGACTTTCCTCCAGAACCTTATTTACGTGGAAAAAACATAACCAAAATAAAGTCCTCAGCCGCTGTGGTGGGTTGACCTTGACTAAGATGCCAGACACCCAGCCACTCTCTCACTCCCCCTCATCAACAGGACAGGAGGAGAAAATAAGATGAAAAAGCTTGTGGTCAGGATAAAGACAGGGAGATGACTTACCAGTTACCATCATGGGCAGAACAGACTTGACTTGGGAAAAATTAATTTAATTCCTTTCCAATTAAACTAGCGTTCAATGATGTGAAACAAAAACAAAATTAAGACAAGACCTTTGCCTACTCCTCCCTTCTTTTCAGGCTCAATTTCACTCCTTCATTCCCAATTCCTACCTCTCCCTCAGCTACCAAATAGTTCAGGGAGGAGGGGGAAGGGGGCAGAAGTTTCAGTACAGACTGGGAAGTTGAGATGAGCCCATAACGGTTCCTCTCAACTGCTCCTTCCTCCTCACATTTTTCCCCTGCTCCAGCATGGATCCTCTCTATAGTCCACAATTCCTGCCAGGAAAAACCTGCTCCAACGTGAGCTCTCCACAGGCCACAGCTTCCTCAGGAAACATCCACCTACTCCAGCATGGAGCCCTTCATGGGCTACAGGGGAACCTCTTCTCCAGCATCTGGAACACCTCCTCCGTCTCCTTAATCTCTGAGCTTGGTGCTCACAAGGCTGTTTCTCACACCTTTTTCCTCACTCCTCACTTTCTGTGCACTATTCTTCCCTTTCTTAAATATGTTTTCACAGAGGTGCCACCAGCTTGGCTGGTTGATGCAGCTGTGTGCTGCGGTGGGTCTGCACAGTGCCAGCTGAAACTGGCTGTGTCAGGCACAGGGCAGCCCCTGGCTCTTCTTACAGAGGCCACCCTGCAGCCCCCGCTACTATTAAAACCTTCCCATGGAAACCCAGTACAGCCTTTTCACTTTGTACTTTATTATGAAGGGCACAGTTTCACAAGACTGAGGGTTTCACCAGCTGTCTGAGTTGCTGAGAAGGCCTCAGTCCACCAGGGGCTCACTTACATCCTGGGAAGCTGAAATAATGGATCTGACTTCACAAATCAGCAACATGAGGGCAAAGCCCAGGTGGGTGGCAGAATAGTCTGGCTGGATATGCTATCTGTTTGCTGACTTTCCAAGATGAACACATATCCCTTGCTACAAAATGCAGGGGTAGGTGCTGCACACCAACTGAGGACTGCTGCCCTCAGTTGGTGATTTCTGTGGGAGAAAGTCACACAATGACCTGTGCTAGTGACAGTAGGGTCCTGCCAGCTCAGCTATGTAAAACACTGTGACAAAATTTGAACCACAGTAATGTATGGTACCTCAGCTCAAACAAATTAAAGAAAGGGTGGTAACCACTGGGGAAGGGGCGCACAAGTAGAGATGCAAAAGGACGCATATGAGGAAGCACTAAGTGAGACACAGGGCAAGGTACAAAGGGAGATTCAGGAGAAGATAAGTGAGAATAAATGTGAGGACAAATGTGAAATACAGAAGAGTACAAAGTTGCAGATGCAACTCAAGAACACTGCAGCCTGTGGAGAAGCCCATACTGAAGCAGGTGCAATTCCAAAGGGATAACCCATGCCAGAACAGCTGAAAATAATAAAAAGCAAGGAGCAACAAGGAAAGAAACCAGTACACACTAACTCTAATCAACACCTGTTGTTTTGCTGAGCAACTTGACATGGCAATGTGAGAAACAGAGAAAGACCTTCATGCTGTGTAGGCGTTGCTCAGCAGTAGCTCAGACAACAATGTTAACAACGCTGATTGGGTTACAGATACAAAATATAGCACCATATGAGCTACTATGAAGAAAATTAAATCTATCCCAGCCAAAACCACCATAATCTCCACCCCTTATGCCACACCAATTACATCATGCTCAGGTGCCATATTGATGTATCAAATAAATCTTCAACCTTCCCATCCTTTGATTTACACAGATACCATTCCCTTAGTCTAAGAGCCATACTGTAAAATACCTATAAAATGACCATTGAATTCATTTAGTCCATGACTCTGAGCTCCATCTGTTATGGTGGTCATCCATGACAGGAGAGGTGGTGTGCTGTGTTGAGTTATTGGGCACAAAACCCAGGTCACGTCAGGTCATCACTGCACTTGCACTGCTTCTTGTGGGGCTTATAATCCATTGGTTTGGGTGATTTCTTCTACAGTGCTTACTACAACATATTACTCAAATCATAAGTTACAACAATTTAAACATATATCCACTGCAGTCGTCACCCCTGGTTCCTTTGGAGCAGGTTATAGAGTTAACATTGTGTCATGGTTTAGGGCTGGGCCGGCCACTAAATCCTGGACAGACGCTCTCTATTAACCCCTCTCCCCTCCCCAGAAGGGAAGAGAAAAGAGAATAAAGGAGAGAGACTTTACGGGTTGGAAAATAAACTAACAGATTGAATGAAACAATAATACTAATACTACAGATAATATTGTAAATAGGAAAATAATGAAATATATACAAATATGTACAAATATATACAAAACCAATATAAAATCCTCCCCCCACCCTTCCCCCCAATGACGAATATGTCACCAGAGGCTCTGCAGAGCCAGGCACTAGAGAAGTCCCAGACCAAACTCAGCAGCAGTGGAAGCTGATGCAGAACACACAAATCAGGATCAGCGGCAGATGAACAAGCAGGATTCTGCTCAGGCCTTGGCCTCTGCAGGATCGAGATGGACAGAAGGGTCGAGATGGAAGAAAAGGTGAAAAAGGAAAAAAGGGAAGAAGGCATGAGATCCTCGTGATCTCTGGGCTTTATACCCAGTATGACATATGTAGGATGGAGTACCTAGTTGGTCAGTTTTGGGTCGGCTTCCCCCCCCCGTAGGCACAGATACAGCACCCATGATGAGACAACTGACCATGAGCATATCTTCTAGCAGCACTGTTTGGGAAAAACATGCTGCCAGTTTTCAGCAAGTTCAGTCACTTAAAAGAGACTGAGCTGAAAAGTAAAATCACTAAATAGAAAATTAGTTCTATTTAGCTCAAACCAGGACACATTGTTACAACCTTCTCCCCTTGCCCCTGCTCCAGCATGGACCACAGTCCCTTAGGGGGTGTACTTGCTGCAGCATAGTCTTATTCATGGACCAATCTGTTGAAGGGTACACCTGCTGAAGAGCGGACTTATCCACAGTCACAATCAATTTGAGATGTACCTGCTCCAGTATCACTTCAAGAGCTACATTAAGACCAGTCCTGAGCTGAAACAAAGAATTATGGTAATAGGTGACTCCCTTCTGAGGGGAATGGAAGCACCCTTCTGCAGACCAGACCCTCTTTTCAGGAAAGTTTTTTGCCTCCCTGGAGCCTGAATCAGGGATGTGAACAAACAGCTGTCAAGCTTAGTACAGCCTTTGGATTCTTACACGCTCCTCTTTCACATGGGTACTAATGATATCACAAGAGATCCAAGGTCAATCAAAAGATATTTCAGAGCCCTAGGAAGATTGCTAAAGGATTCAGGAGCACAAATAGTGTTTACCTCAATCCTCCCAGTATTGGGGATAGACATTGGAAGAAACAGGCAAGCCCAATGCCTAGCTCCAAGGCTGATGCCTCCGCAAGAACTTCCATTTCTATAATGATGGAAGAGCCTTTAAGACACAAGGTATGCTAAGGCCTGACAGGATCCACTTGTCCCAGTGGTGGAAACGCTTCTTTTCTCAAAAGCTGGCACAACTGATCAAGAGGGATTCACACTAGAATCAGATAGGGAGGGGGATACCATCAGGAGAGCTGGAGGTAAGCCAGGGATTGGCATGTCACTGCCTGTGGGTGGCACAACTCCACGGACACTAAGTGTTTAGGAGCACATGTGAAATGCTTGTACAGCAATGCATGCAGTATAAGAAACAAACAGCATGAATGGGAAGCGTGGTCTGTTCCCACAGCTATGACGTCATTGGTATTAGTGAGACTTGGTGGAATGAGTTCCATGACTGGAGTGTTGGGATGGAGGGCTATAGGCTGTTCAGGAGGGACAGGACTGCAAGGTCCTGCACCTGCGTTGGAGCAATCCCCACTATCAGTACAGAATCACAGAATCACAGAATATTAGGAATTGGAAGGGACCTCGAAAGCTCATCTGGTCAAACCCCCCCTGCCAGAGCAGGATCACCCAGACCAGGTCACACAGGAACGCATCCAGGCGGGTTTTGAATGTCTCCAAAGAAGGAGACTCCACAACCTCTCTGGGCAGTCTGGGCCATGCTCTGGCACCCTCATAGTAAAAAAGATTTTTCTTATGTTCGCATGGAACTTCTTATGCTCCTGCTTGCTCCCATTGCCCTTGTCCTGTCATTGAACATCACAGAGAAGATTCTGGCTCCTTCCTCCTGACACTTGCCCTTTACAAATTTATAAAAATTAATGAGGTCACCCCTCAGTCTCCTCTTCTCCATCAAAATGTCCTTCTTGTAGTGAAGGGCACCAAACTGAACACAGGATTCAAGTGCAGCCTCACCAGTTCAGACTACAGGGGATCACTTCCCTGCTTCTGCTGGCCACACTATTTCTGATACAGGCCAGGATGCCATTGTCCTTCTTGGCTGCCTGGGCACACTGCCGGCTCGTGTTCAGCTGATTGTCAACCAACACCCCTAGGCTGCTCCTCCAGGCTGCTCTCCAGTCACTCCTCCCCAAGCCTGCAGCGCTGCATGGGGCTGTTGTGACCAAAGTGCAGGACCTGGCACTTGGCTTTGTTGAACCTCATGCAATTGGCCTCAGCCCATCCCAGCCCGTCCAGGTCCCTCTGCAGAGCCTGTCCACCCTCAGGCAGAACAGCACTCCTGCTCAACTTAGTGTCATCTGCAGCCTTCCTGAGGGTGCACTCGATTCCCTCGTCCATGTCACTGGTAAAGATATCGAACAGAAGTGGTCCCAGTACTGAGCTCTGGGGAACACCGCTTGTGACTGCCAGCTGACATACACTGATCTATGACGCTTTATGTCATCAAGACAAATACTGCTGATAGCTAGGAAGTGGAAAGGATTAACCAGCGTCAAAACAAATATATGTTTTTCCTCAAAGTATAAAACATCCAGCTCCCAACCTATGGTTAGACTCCCTGCATATCCCGATGTCAAAAAGCAAGGCAGGGAATTCTACAGCCACGATGAATGCCCATGGACTCATTAAAACTGTTTGAGACTTAGATACACTGTTCTGAGGTCATGATCTCTGATGAAAGAAAATCATGGTCAAGGAGAGAGACGGGAAACACTGAGAAGGAAAAGCTGAGAGTGACATGATGGTCCACAAAGAGTCAAGAAGATACCATGTGGTGCAGGAAAAAAGAAAGAAAAAAAAAAGCTCTAAATTTCTAAATTAAGTCCATACCTAACTTTTGCTCCCAAGCAAGCAGTACTGTAACCTAATATCTGCTTTGAAGTTGTAATTAGTAATAATCTTACTTGCTACATTTGTAGCCATCCAGCTGCTCAGTTTCACACGTTCTTCCAGAGCTCCAGCGACAGATGAGGCTGCCTGGATGAGGAAGAAAGGAAAACACTGAGCTCCTGGAAACTCAAAATCCCAAGAAACAGCTACCTATGTGGTACCAGCTTTATCCCAATAAACAGATACTCCTGGGCAGTGCCAGAGCTGCCCATGGGACACATGCTCAAAACTAACACAAGGAATCAAACCCCTCCGTAGAGCAATCAGACGTGTGTCAAGGTAGTCCAAAGCCGAGAGGTGTGACACCATCATCACAGCTCTAGATACCATCCTGACGCTTTGCCCAGCTGACAGCCAGCACACAGGACAGGGACAGGAGGCTGCCACCTCCCAGAAGGGGTTGGTGACCCCCAGCATTGCCACTGCCATGCGGTCCTTGGGGCAGTGCCCTCCACTTTGTCCTCTGAAAGGTTGGGGTGCCGGTTGAGGAAGGTGGTGGTGGTAAGACTCTTGGAGATGTCAAGGACATCAGTGTCCCTGTTTTCAGCTACTCCATGAAGCAGAGGACAAGAGTCATGGGACAGTGGAAGGCCAGCAGGGAAGAGAAAAACCAACCTCTAGGAGATTTGAATCCCCATGGTGAGCATTTCCATCACAAACTGATCTTTGTTTTGGCAATGCGAGCAGCAGAAGCAGATACCAGCATGGATGGCCTGGGTTCAGTCTACAGTGTAGATTGTAACTGCATTGCCTGGGACACAAGAGTGTCCTGCTGTGTTACAGGTGTGGAATTAGCAAAAACACTCACGTGAGCTGCGTGGGCTGAGAGATTTGAGTTGCCAGTGCTTGCAAAGAGTTCATTTGGCACTGTTCACAGAATCACAGAATGTTAGGAGTTGGAAGGGACCTCAAAAGATCATCCAGTACAACCCCCCTGTGGGAGCAGGATCACCTGGCCCCTTCTGTGGGCACCGTGGTGCTCAGTTGCCCACTGGATCTAAACCGTGACAAAGGCAAAACTGAGACCACTCCTCCCAGCTGTATCATCAGCAAACTTGCTGACAGTGCACTCTGTCCCATCATCCAGGTCACTGATGAATATATCGAACAGAGCTGGACCCAGTACAGGCCCCTGAGGAGCATCACTAGACACGGGCCTTCAAATAGACTCTGCTCCACTGACAACAACTCTCTGAGTTCTGCCCTTCACCAGTTCCCAATCCCACACCAGGCTCCTCAAAGCCCCGTCCAACCTGGGACAATCTTGGACGCTGCCAGGGAGGGGGCATCCACAGCTTCTCTGGGCAACCTGTGCCAGTGTCTCACCACCCTCCTAGAGAAATATTTCTTCCTTATGTCCAAACTACATCTAAGATGAGCAAGACCCAGAAATGCCCCTGCCACCCAGGGAGGTCCTCTTGCCTGGCTCCCAGATACTTACTGACCATGGTCCAGGGTTCAGTTTGCTCCCTTCTCACTGTGGGACAGGAACCACTTTCATCCCAGCAAGGGAAAAACCTCTGCTGGGAGCAAGCAGCCCCCACAGCCCAGCACTTCTTCCTGCTCCCGGCAGCGCTGCAGCTGGCCACCTGCCACCACGGGAACAACACAGGGGGAAGCGTCTTCTACAAGGCTCTCCTCGAAGAAGGATGCTTTTATGGCACATCAAAGAGGTAGAAAAGAAAGAAAAGAAAATGCATCTGAAATACAGAGGTCCTGATCTGTAGGAAACCAGCCCAGCGGAGAGAGAACTTGCTTCTGGAGACCTCGCAGATGCTGCTGGTTCTGGGGCTACCGACAGTCCTGCCTGTTCCCCAGCCTCAGTGCAGCTGGGGAAGGGGAGGGTGAGGATGCTCAGTGGGTGCAGTCTCACTGGGGAACATGTGAACACTTGACAAGGGGTTCTGCGGCTGCTGAATGCTGTGAACCAGCGGGTGGCCCAGCACATCCAGCTAACCCACCTGCTGTTGCAAAAGGCTGTCCGTGCTCTCAGCCACAGTGTCAGTCTCTTTCCCCTCTGCCTGAATCAAACAGTGCTAAGAGCTCCTTCCCCTGCTCCAGCGCAGGCTCACTCCCCTCCTGTGCTCAGCACATAGAGATTGCTTTGCGGGAGGCAGTCACCTTCTCCTTATCACCAGGTCCAGTGGGAACAAGGACCTGACAGCTCTCACAAAACACTGGCCAGGACAGAACAAACTCACTTCTGCCTTTGTGAAAACACAGTAAATGTGCGAGTCTCTGCAGAAAGCAATGGGAGGACAACCTGTCATGTCTCCTT
>NW_010167065.1:0-4802 GCF_000695765.1 Mesitornis unicolor
TGGCATCCTGGGGTGTATCAGAAGGGGTGTCCTCTAATTTCTCCTTAATCTCATTCGTAAATCTCCTGTTGATTCCACTTGCCACCATGACACTTCCAGTATTGGGACTGGCTTCACTTGAGTGTAGTGGATCCAAGTTTCAACTCCTTCAGCCTTAATCGCTGTGCAGGTCATGAGGAGCACTTGGAAAGTTCCCTTCCACTTCTCCTGAAGAAGTTCTGAACCCTATGTCTTTATGTACGCAAAATCTCCTGGTTGGTATTGATGGGCAAGGGTGTCCAATGCAAGTAGTCCAGCCAGAGCTATGTGTTGCCAGAGGGCTGCAAGAACGTTTCCTAGAGAAATCAGATACAACTTGAAATCTCTTTCCTTTAACATATATTTCCCCTGGAATCAATGGTGCTTGACATGGTTTCCCATACAAGACCTCATAAGGACTAATCTTACTCCTAGACCTTGGCTGTATTCCAATCCTTAATAGAGCCAATGGAAGGGCTTGTGGCCATTTTAAAGAAGTCTCTTGACATATTTTACTAATATATCATTTCAGAATCTAATTCATTCTTTCTACCCTTCCACTTGATTGAGGCCTCCATGAAGTATGTAAAACCCACCTGATACCCAAAACCTTACTTAACTGTTGAACTATGTCTGCCACAAAATGTGGGCCCCAATCAGAGGACATTCCTATCGGGACTCCAGACCTTGGAATTATTTCTTTTAGTAATAGCCTGGCTACCTCCCTAGCTTTGTTGGTGCAACAGGGAAAAGCTTCTGCCCATCTTGAGAAGGTGTCAACTAATACATAGCCATTTTGTCTTGGTAATTCAGAAAAAACAATTTGCCAATAATCTCTGGAGGAATTTCCTTGCCTACTGGTTCCTGGGGATGGCCTTTTTGTATTCATGGGATTATTCTTCAAACAAGTGGGACATTTTGCTGTTACAGATTTCACTATCCCAGTCATCCCTCCACATATAATTGATTCTTGTAGACTAGAAATCATAGCTTCAGTACCCCAGTGCATTTCCTCATGTCTCTTTTCACAGAATCACAGAATCATTAAGGTTGGAAGAGACCTCTAAGATCATCAAGTCCAACTGTCAACCTAACACCTCCATGCCCACTAAACTATGCCCTGAAGTGCCACATACAAGCGCTTCTTGTACACCTCCAAGGATGGTGACTCCACCACCTCCCTGGGCAGCCTGTTCCAGTGCTTGACCACTCTTTCAGTAATGAAATTCCTCCTAATATCCAACCTAAATCTCCCCTGGCACAACTTGAGGCCATTTCTTCTTGTCCTGTCACTGGTTACATGGAAGAAGAAACCAATAACCACCTTGCTACAACCTCCTTTCAGGTAGTTGTAGAGAGTGATAAGGTGTCCCCTCAATCTTCTCTTCTCCAAACTAAACTATCCCAGCTCCCTCAGCCACTCCTCATAAGGCTTGTTCTCCAGATTCTTTAACAGCTTTGTTGCCCTTCTCTGAACACACTCCAGTGCCTCAATGTCCTTCTTGTAGTGAGGGGCCCAAAACTGAACAGAGGATTCGAGGTGTGGCCTCACCAGTGCAGAGTACAAGGGCAAGATCACTTCCCTACTCCCACTGGCCACATTATTTCTGATACAAGCCAGGATGCCGTTGGCTTTCTTGGCCACCTGGGCACACTGCTGGCTCATGTTCAACTGGCTGTCAACCAATACCCCCAGGTCCTTTTTTGCCTGGCAGCTTTATAGTCACTCTTCCCCAAGCCTGTAGCGTTGCATGGGGTTATTGTGACTGAAGTGAAGGACCTGGAACTTGGCCTTATTGAACCTCATACTATTGACCTCAGCCCATTGATCCAGCCTGTCCCGGTCCCTCTGTGGAGCCCTCAGGCAGATCAACACTCTCACCCAGTTTGGTGTTGTCTGCAAACTTACTGAGGGAGCACTCAATCCCCTCGTCCAGATCTTTGCTAAAGATGTTCCGTTCACCACAACTCTCTGTGCTCTGCTGTGCAGCCAGTTCTTCACCCAGTGAAGAGTAGACCTGTCCAAACCATGAGCCGCCATCTTTTCTAGGATAATGTTGTGGGAGACTGTGTCAAAGGCTTTACTAAAGTCCAGGTCGACAACATCCACAGCCTTTCCCTCATCCACTAGGCAAGTCACCTGATCATAGAAGGAGATCAGGTTGGTCAGGCAGGACCTGCCTTTCATGAACCCATGCTGGCTTGTCTTGATCCACTGGATGTCCTGCTCGAGCTGTGTGAGCGCATTCAAGATGAACTGCTTCCCTGGTACTGAGGTCAGGCTGACAGGCCCGTAGTTCCCCGGATGCTCCTTCCAGCCCTTCTTGTAGATGGGTGTCATATTGACAAGATTCCAATCTTCTGGGTCCTCCTCAGTTAACCAGGGCTCCTGATAAATGATGGAGAGTGGTTTTGTACTCTCACGTGGATCCCATCTGGCCCCATAGACTTGTGAGTGTCCAAGTGGCATAGCAGGTCATTACCTGCTTCTTCTTGGATTATGGGGGGTTTATTCTACTCTCGGTCCCTGTCTTCCAGGTCAGGGAGCTGAATACCTTGAGGATAACTGGTCTATTAAAGACTGAGGAAAAGAAGGCATTAAGTATCTCAGTCTTTTCCTTGTCTTTGGTGGCAATGTTCCCCGCTGCATCCACTAAAGGATGGAGACTCTTCTTGGCTCTCTTTTTGTTGTTAATGTACTTGTAAAAACTTTTTTTGTTTTCTCTTACAACAGTGGCCAGATTGAGTTCTAGCTGGGCTTTTGCTTTCCTAATTTTCTCTCTGCATGACCTAACAAGATCCCTTTAGTCTTCTTGTGTTGCCTGCCCCTTCTTCCAAAAGTGGTATACTCTCCTTTTTTTTCTGAGTTCCAGAAAAACCTCCCTTCTCAGCCAAGCCAGTCGTCTTCCCCAATGGTTTGTCTTACAGCACATGGGGACAGACTGCTCCTGTGCCTTTAAGACTTCCTTCTTGAAGAAAGTCCACCCTTCCTGGACCCCTCTGCCCTTCAGGACTGTCTCCCAAGACACTCTCTTGACCAGTGTTCTGAACAGGCCAAAGTCTGCCCTCCGGAAGTCCATGGTGGTGGTTTTGCTAACCCCTCTCCTTACTTCACCAAGAATCGAGAACTCTATCATTTCATGGTCGCTAAGCCCAAGCTGGCCTCCGAACACCACATCTCCCACCAGTCTATCTCTGTGAACAGCAAGTCAAGCGAGGCACCTCCCCTGGTAGGCTCACTTACCAGTTGCGTCAGGAAGTTATCTTCCACACACTCAAGGAACCTCCTAGACTTGCCTCTCTGTTGTGTTGTATTTCTAGCAGACATCTGGTAAGTTGAAGTCTCCCACAAGAACAAGGGCTAGTGATTGTGGTACTTCTCCTAGCTGCCTGTAGAATGCTTCATCTGCCTCTTCATCCTGATTGGGTGGTCTAGAACAGACTCCCAGCAGGATATCTGCCTGTTAGCCTTTCACCTCATCCTTACCCATAACCACTCGACCTTGTCATCACAATACTTGAGCTCTACACAATCAAAACACTCCCTAACAAACAAAGCCACCTCACCGCTTCTTCTTCCTTACCTATCCTTTCTGATGAGCTTGTAGCCATCCATTGCAGCACTCCAGTTGTGAGTCATCCCACCATGTTTCTGTGATGGTGACTAGGTCATAGGTATTCTGTTGCATGATGGTTTCCAGCTCCCCCTGTTTATCACCCATACTGCATGCATTGGTGTAGATGCACTTGAGTTGGATTATCGATTTAACCCCCAGCACTGGCATGGCAGCCATTGGCTCATCTCTAGTGAGCCTGGTATTATCCCCTTCCCACTTCGAACCTAGTTTAAAGCCTTATCGATGAGCCCTGCCAACTCATGTTCAAGGATCCTTTTACCTCTTTGAGAAAGGATTTATCTAGAAAAGCTGAGGGGTCTGTTTCATATAACAAAGGTGTAAGGCTCCAGTAAACTTTAAACCAATAAATTTTGATTCTTGATTCACTTTAAACAATGGGGAATTGTTGGTGATCACTGTCTTGGATGTACAATTAGTGAATAAAACAAACAATAACTAAAATAGGACTTGGGCTATACATAGGTTCGTTAGCAGCTTTAACATTTTCTAAATTAAAATTTTACCTTTATTTTTCCTATATCCATAACATTTCCCCCCTTTGAAAGTTTTGAATTTATATTTCAATACTTTCACTTTAATCAAAATCTTACTCATTATATAGTGGTGGGAGCCTTGGTATAGATTCTTGTCATCATGTTGTCTGGTTACCGCCTGAATAATCATTTGATTAAATGCAGTTTTGTTATTAATTTGCTTTCCCAATTACAATACATCTAATTTTGCTGATAAAGTCTTAGCTTCAAGGGTTCAATTATTTCAGATTTCCATTTCTCAGTAGATGCTCTCTTCACTCTGGTGTAATGAATCCATGGTCCCTGTCCTTGTACTGTAAGGGCTGTGTAGGTAGTTAACAAAACGCGATAGAGTCCTTTGTACTTTTCCTGTAGCGGCTCTGAGTTCCATGATTTTTATATATACCAGGTCTTCAGGTTGGTATGGATGAACGGGAGTATCCAAGGCAAGGGGTCTTGTCAGAACTATATTCCGCTGGAGAGCTGTAAGAGTTTTTCCTAAAGAAATTAAGTATTGTTTAAAATCTGTCCTCCCCTACTCACCCATTCCCCCAGGAATTAATGGTGTCTGTCCATAAATGTTTTCATAGGGGCTAATTTTCTCCTTAGATTGTGGTTCACAGAATCACAGAAT
>NW_010167066.1:0-5695 GCF_000695765.1 Mesitornis unicolor
AGTTGCGGGCAGCAGGGCCGAACTGCAGCCCCTGCACTCGTCCGGGAGGGGAAAGGAGACGAAAAGGGAAAGGGGAGGGGGACACTGAAAGCTTTCTTAATCCACGGCGAAGGGGCAGGGCAAGTGGTCCCTTGGGTGCACTCCAAGGTTATTACACATCCTGCTCTCTTCAGCTTAAAACAGAATTTATCTATGTGTTTAAAATTATCAGGAAGAATGCTATACACAGAAACAGCATTATAAAATTGCCATATTGAGTTAATTACACAATTTGTCTTATAAACATTAGGAAAAAACTGAGACATGCAGCATACCTACTCAGCCACAAATACCTACCTTTGCCAAGAACATTAATTTTTCTCACTTTGGCTGTAGAAGATACACCCTTAGATCTTTTCAACCCAACATGAGAATCGGCAAGATGTGATGCTTTTATATCTTCATATTACACTTACAGTACGTACAATGATTAATTAATTTTACAAGGTTGTGTATATCTAATTACTGTCTTTGTTAGTGCTGAAAAAAAGCCAGCTGCAGACAGTTTGGGTAAGATGCTCACTGGTGACTGAATCACTATCATAGCTGTCAGCAGAACTCTATATACAAAGGGATTAGGTACTATACCCACAGTTTGGTTCTCCAGCCTCTAGCTCCTTTCTTGAGAAGATTAAAGGCCACAGATGCCTGCCATTGCCACATAAGAGCTCCCTGTGCAGGTCTGTTTGCACACCAGGGTACTAGCAGTTAAAGCCTAAGAGTAGGTGGAGTTTCCAAAACCTTCACATTTTCACCTGATTCTGGCTAGCGTCCTTACAGTACATGTCCCACTACACTTAATGTGAGCATAAAGCTTTAAGACCAATGCAGACCATGAAAGTCCAAATTGCCCAGGACACAAGATCCATGTCAACTGCTCTCCACACAGCACCTACAGAGTTGGAGTAGGGTTGTATGTGTGGGGTCAGATAGAACCGTTTAGGTAATTCTTCCCACAAAAAGAGGTGGGATGTAGAGTACATCGACTTCATCATTTGTATAGGTGGACGAAAGGCTGCTGCCTTCATGGATGACTAGGTGCTATCTCAATGAATTGGAATGCTCAACAGGAGAGTGGAAGCTTCAATTTATTTTTTTCCTTTACAAGGAAAAACAACCTACAACTTCTTTTATGGTTAAACTCAATTAAGTGAAGTGTCTTTTCCAACCTAAATGATTCTATGATTCTTGCAAAAGACTTTCAGATTCATTCACTGGAAACATAGCAGGAGGGAACTTGCAAGGAAAGAAATCGCAGCAAATGGTTCTTACCCAAGGAAGTCTCAACTGTTTGCAGAGAGTAATTTATGGTTGCTGGGAAAATTCTGAGTAAACAGGATTTGGGTTGCCTACATCTCAGTTGTATGCTTTAACATAAACATCTGCCTTGACAGGCTGGCCAGGCCTCTGTCTAAACTGAGAAAAGCCATGCCTAAACTGCCAGCTGAAACTGACTACTTGGCACCAAAATGAGGAAAAAGTAGGCAAAGATGTGAATTAACAGAATGAGCAGTCAGGGACGGCTTTGTTCAAAGACTGTGATCGTGCAGTCTGAAAAATAACCAGAAGGAAAGTTTCTGAGAAGCACGGAATCGGAGACAAATATTGCTAGCATTATCTTTCAGAACATTGAATAGAGAGCTTGATAAGCATCAGTTCTTGCAGAAACTCTTTCAAAAGACATCACATGGGAGACAGAATTACATTCAAATCTACGAATCTGTAAAAATCCCTTTGTGAAGTTTCGAAAAAGTAGGCACGCTTGAAGAACTGTTCCTAACTAGGAGCCAATTAGGTCATTGAACAGGTAGCGTGTCAGAGAGAGTTCATGACGGCTTCCCAGATATCTCTAGAAAAAAAGTTGAGAGGATAATTTGGTTAAGGAGATGAAGAAACAGGAAAGAATCATTAAAGCAGTGCCAGCTTGAGAAAGCTACGCTTTGAACCCATGAAACAAAGATTGCAAATGTGCCAAAGGCTGGGGGAAGTCTAGAGGCTTGGCTGAAAAAAAAAGCCTATTACCTAGCTAAAGTAGTACATCACAAATGCTTAAAAGGAGAAAATATACAAACTCTTCAGGGTACTCTACCCTCAGGGAAAAATGAGAGAGATTAGCCTTCATTGTTCTTTCTTGAGTAACCCTCTTAATTCCATCATTAACTGCAGTGACTGAGCTGGAGAAAGGGCTGTTGTAAAGCTGGGACTTTAGTGCATATCACAAAGATGAGGCACACGGTTTAAACCGACCTTGCTAGAGATTGTATACACTTGAAGTTCTACCTAGCTCAGTTGTCCCGGTGTGAGCTAGACAGAACTCATTCTCCATTTAGTGATTTTGCTTTTCAGTTAAGTCTCTTCTGAGTGACTGTACTTTCTGAAACTAACAGCATGCTTTTCCAGACAGTGTCTGCTTCTGCAAGTGATAGTGCTTGATGTTTATAGTTATTATTTGATATGGTATGTAAATATAGTTCTTGCTTATACTTGATCCTATGGAGACCAAGGCCACTGCCGCATCATGGGTGCCATATTGAGGTGTCATAAGTGAGGTATTGCACCTGCGGGGAGGAGCAGACAGGACAGATGGCCTAAAACTGACCAACAGGGTATTCCATCCCACACATGTCATATGCAGTATAAAGCGGAGGGATCACAGGGGTCAAGCCCCTTCCTTGCTCTCTTTTTTCCTCATCTTTGTTGCTGCTTCTGCCCTGGTTGAAGTCTGAGCAGAACCTAGCTAGTTTGCCTGCCTTTGAAACCAATCTGTGTGTTCCTGAATCCTGCTCTCATCTGCTGCTGAGTCCGGTCTTGGACTTTTCCAGTGCCCTGCTCTGTAGAGCCTTTGGTGATGTAATCCTCATTAGGGGGTGGGGTGGGGGGAGGATTTGATATTGTTTTTATATATATTTGTATATATTTAATAATTTTCCTATTCACATTATTATTCTGTAGTATTATTGTTGTTGTCTCATTAAACCTGTTAGTTTTCTTTTCCAACCCGTAATCATCTCTCCCTTATTCTCTTTCTGTTCCCCTTCTGGGGAGGGCATCTACTCATTATTTAGTGGCCAACACCAGCCTTAAACCACAACAGCACTATAAGGAAGATGTAAAAGGAGGAAAGTTAAATTTTGCATCAAACTACCATTAAATGATTTGATGCAAAACTACTTGAGGAAAGTTGCTTGATGAGGGTCCATGAAACTAGTATTGGAAGAATCAAAACAGCATTTCCCTCGCTTTGTTTAACCATGTGCACTAATTCTATGCCTAAGGGTTTACCAAAGGGCAGAAATCAGGATGAAAAAGTTGAATGTTTGAAACATGTAACAGAGTATTTTTGGGACAGACCAGCCTCAGTACAAAACCCCTCATCTTTTGTGGATGATGAATGAAGGAACTTTACAATTGTTTCACAGAAATTAAGGAAGGTTGAGCAGCTTAATTCCTGCAAGGTCAGTCAATAATCTTTCTGTTGCAATTGAAAATCTATATCAGATGCAATGGTGCCTTACAGTAACTGGTTACCAAATTCTTACCCAAAGTCTCATTTCAACATTGGCCAAAGCACAAACATCATCTGGTAAGGACTTGTGGTTCTTTCCCCCTTCATATGCCAAATTCAGGACTCTGGTTTGGGTATGAAAAGTTTTGTTTTGAATAGTGTATGGATTCAAAATTAATTGTACCTCTTTTGCAGGTTTAACAGTACATACTCTCTCCTTGAAAAAAAGCCCAAACCCAAGAAACTAATTTTTCCCCGAGCTTGATTTACACACCTTTACATCACTAAAAAGTTAGAGACCTCAAGAATGGTCAAAGCCTTAGGAACACAAAGCCAAGGAAGCACTTAGAGTGTACTAATATGAATACCTAACAACAAACCTCAAGTCGTTCACTGGCCATTAGTGAAATAATCCTATCCTAGCAGGAGTATGGTTTCATCTAAATGCAAGAGTGAAGTGCTTAATCTGCTCATTTACACAAGAAAATTAATTGCATACAATTTCTTAAGAAATTGTCAAGTAACTGGCCTAGTTGCAGTTTATCTGTGGTATATCTTAGTTTTACCAGAAAAAAAACCCACACCAAAACACAACATGACTTTTAACAGATGAAGCACTGAAGAACTTCATTGCTTTTAAAATAAACATCACTGGCAGTAGCTCTGTATGGTGCCCACACTTGGTTGAACACCCAAAATCAGTTTAGTACTCATCTCAAGTCTTAAAAGGCTGGTTAGAACATTTTTGTCCAGCTCTTAAAAATATTCTCGCTTATTTTGAGGTTAGTTGTTATCCCAAACATGGAATTACAATTAATTAAATCTTTTCAATAACTTTGGAAATAATGAGCACAGATATGGGGGTTTGTATGTTTGTTTGTTTTTGTTTGCTTGTTTTAAATAGGAGCAAGGCAGCTTAGTCTGAAGAAACAGTACAAAAGCCCAGAAGATCTATAAACTGGAAAGAAAAGAACACATATCCTTAGAGCTATCAACATACTAGAAATCTAAGGGAATCTAAGGGTAAATATTCAGCAGCCATTTTAAAATTACTGTTTATTTTTCTAACAGAAATTCCTGAAGTTGTCTGCTGAAATTTACTTTATCCTTGCTTCTTAGTTGCACTCAACTTTCTTCAACATCTTTCAAGCTTACCTTTTTCATGTCTTCTTTCAACAGAGAAAAATACTTTTATTGAAACTTGAGGAAATCTAGTTGGATTATCCTGCAAAGTGTGTATGCTCTTAGATATGAGTACTTCACATATTGAATTAGGTGTTATGGATCTCAAAACCAGTAGAAATTGGAGTCTTCATCCTTAGTTTGTCATCCTTCAGTTTGAATGTGTCAGTAACACATTCCTAGTCATTAATAGTTACGTGAATTCTATTTGTTACACCCGAGTTCATCCTGCTTCCCCTATCTGAGACCAGAGCTAAACAGAGGAAGCCTTAACATTAACAAGAGCATGGTCAAGGCCAGAGATATAAACTACTTCTCCCAAGTTCAGCTACATGAGGGTATGAAGTCAGGTCCTCAGTTCAGACAAAGACTTCTCCAACTCCTGGCTTAGTTGCAGTGCTGACCAGCACCCCTGGTTTACTACAGACAGGATAACCACTTTGGCTTTTGACCCATAGACAGAAAAATTGCTTGCTTGGTCTGGGTGAAGATATGTTCTAGTTTACCCACTTGAAATCATGCTTACAGGTAAAATGATGCTGTCTTGCATTAGATCCTGTTGCCATGTAATCATATTCTACTCACACTAGGAAAGAGCTTAAAATGTTGCATGTTTTGAGAGTTTAACAACTATCTTATAGAGAGGTGCACTGCCTGATGGTTAGTAGATGGGGAAATCTGAGGTTCACGTCATATCCAGCAGCCCAAAACAAAATATGTCTTCATTCTCCTGAGGCACACTGCTAGCAAAGGCTCTCTTAACCAGGATCAAGATCTAGTCAAAGAACATCTCAAGAAACGTGGGAAAATTCAGGTAGGCAAGGATTAGATCACATTGTAAAACTCTTTCTTTACATTAAATACACACAGCTCATGCTCCTTACTCTGTTCATGGCACAACCTTCTGGGCAAGAAAGAGGCCATAAAACTCTCAAATTTCACAACCTGTGTGAAATATATTTCACTCTT
>NW_010167066.1:5726-23813 GCF_000695765.1 Mesitornis unicolor
CCCAAGGAAATGGAAAAAATACATTGTGATAACATTTCTGGATTTATACTTGCTTGAGAAGTAAGCTGTATAAGAGTAATGAATATGTTTGTGTTCACAAGGGATGATACTTAACATTTTTAAGAAATAATTTTCCTAAAGGCATCTGATACTTAATTCTGTAGCTTCTCTTTAGTTAAAAGGACTCATTTAACAGTATCAAACTTATGCAATGAGTACCATTTTGAAAGTATCCTTTAAGAGTGTCAATCTTTACCTTGTGCTTCCATCAAGGTAAGTTTTAATGCCACCTTCCTCTCACATACCAAAATAATTTTCTTCAAAGTCTCTTGAGTAAAACAGAATATGGGGAATAACTAAGAGGTAGGAGGAGGTCTACCTGCTGCTACTGAATTGTTTCCATGTGTGGTGGGGGGGTCCATTCCTTTTTTGGCCAAAACCTTATCCAATGCTAATCAATGTAGCTTTGCCGATTCACTTTTACCTGTGTCATATACAGAGAAGGAGGAAAGACAGCCAGCAAGATGTTTACAGTATGAAAACACAATTTACAGAGTCTGGTGTTACTGTCATAGTCATACAGTTACTGAAGCAAGTAAGGAGCATCTAGGAGATGCTAAGCACAATGCACACATGCAGTCCCACATGTACACATGGGCTCGTTATGTTCACGATTGAGCTTTCCCAGCTGCCTGTGGAGAATCTTTTTAACCAAATGCTTAAAAGGCCATGCCTGAAACATTTATTTCAAACTTAGTTTTCAAGTAATGATTGATATAAATCACAGGGTTTATTGCTTGCTTAGAAAGCTAGAGCATCTGTAGTAGCACTGCCATATTTCGAGAATGTATTTCTGACCAAAGTAAAGAAGCCCAAGAGAGTACGTTAAGGTCTTAGATAGGGTTGTTCCACATGCACTATCCAGATGCTGATCAGCTTGAGAAGCAATAATAATCTCTCTGAAGTCTTGTGGGAGTGTATAGAAAACAAATTAAGTATATATTTTAGGATGAGGTGGACAAGGATGAACAGCATGAGAACAGTACGGAGTGAAAACATCTGCAGTTTCCTCTGAAGAGGACTGCAAGTACTTTAACACAGTGAGAAACTCATGCTACAGGTTCTCAAAACTCACTATTAGACATCAGGTTTTTTTGTTGTTTTGTTTTCATTTTATTAAAAGATAAGCTTTCTTTGGCTCCTTCCCAGACATCAGTGATTCTCTGAATTCTTGCCAGTAAAAGTGATTCAATCTTTGTGAGGTACTTTGAGCAAAGCAATACTTTTCCATTAAGAATCCAGAAGGGAAAATAAATATAACAGAAAGCTTACAAAATTAATTAACCATGTTTTTTCCCCAGACATTTCTACCCATAGCTTTAAAAAGTTGCAGTTTGACCCATGTTATTTATGTGGCTTTGAAGTTGAAGTTGCCTCATTATCACTGTGATACAAGGAAGGAAACTTCTGAGAAGAGCTGATTTTAGGTAGTATATGATTCTACACTTATTTTTCACTTGCTTTTTGATAATACACTGCTTATTCAGATGAAGATTCTGAACCACAGCTAACAGGATCATTTGCTTCAAGAGCACATGTATAAAGCAGACTGCAGAGCAGCACAGAGGTAGTTTATTTGTCATGAAAATCCTAACTGCAGGTAGAGGCCTATGGGAATAAAAATTATTATTGAAAATCAAATCCAATAACTTGTGATGATGCCAGATGTGATGCCAATGTGATGATGCCAGAAAGCCACGTCTTTATTAAAATAATTTTAACCAGCCACTCACTTCTAATTATGGCTGCCCAGCTTCATTGATCTGAGGGATTTGATTGAAATTTCTTTTATGCAATGCTTATTTAGCAACCAAATGTTGAATGAACACATGTTATCCTGTGGTTTCCAGTACACAGTTCAGATATTTCTGACTTAGCAAGCTGGCTTGCCCTCTAATTTTTTCTCCAATTCAGTTGTTACTCTGGATTTGGAAAGGGTGTATCTTCTGCAATTTTTATGGTTACAACATGGCCAGTGTGCATACACATTACACAGAACTATCATCCCATCAATTTTCTGAGTGCTGTTAATACCATTTTTATTAGGTCAGAGTCATAATCCGTGTGGCTGGGCGATGGCACAAATGAAGAAAAACGAAGTAAATAAAACTCAACTCAGAACCTGTTCACCTGAATTTCAGCCTTGTTGCTGCCCTTGCAGGAGGCTGGAAGCACACTCACAGAGTTGCCTGCATGGAGCTTCCAGCATGGTCTTCTTTTGAGGCTATGTTGGCTTCAGCCAACTTGTCCTCACACAAACACTCTCTGAGTTGCAGCTATGCTACAGTTCTGCTGATATGACAGCAGTCACACAGATGCCCAGCCCCTCTTTACTACCCATGCTGAGCCAGGATGTGTCAGCTAATCTCCTAAATTCACACACCCATCATATACTCCACCCCACCTTTATAGTTGGACTCAATGATCTTAAAGGTCTTTTCCAAATGAAATTATTCTATGATTCTATAATCACCGTGTGAGAGATGTGTTTTTTGAATAATTTTTTAGACAAATTCTAAAATGCTGATTAATGGATTAAGAGACATTTGAAAAGTAATAAACTAGTCAAACTACAAACAGTAGTTTAATTGCCACATATTAAAACATAATTTTACTACTTATATGTATTTAGCATTTTTTTTTTGTTTAGTGGAGGAAGGGAATTAATTAATTTAAGTAATTTTGCTTTTATTTTCTTAACACAAGGAATCCACATTTTGCAGTTTCACTTTTTTCCCTGGTAATTTATTAGCTTTCACCCAATGTACATGTGAAGATTAGGGACTCTGAGAAGAAACTTAAAAATTAAGCTTACAATTAACATTTAAAAGTAAGAAGATAGTATTAACACTTCTTGTCACCTGTCAGCCTGATTGAATTTAATTCAAACCTGGTGTTTATGATGAAGGAAAATTATACCTATGCAATGGAAAGCTGCCAAGAGACTTTGGACAGGTTGATTTCTTAAATATCAGTAACCTAACCCACTTACAAATTCCTCGTGTGGTTGCAATAGCTGAGGAGATAGAGAAGATGGCATGTTTTTGAGTGCAAATTAAAAAAAAAAAGACAAATACTGATTTTGAAAAAGAGTCCTACTAACAAAAGAACTGCAGTGCACAGCAGTTTAAAGGTTAGAAGGTTTCAAGGAAATCAGAAATTTTCAGACTGGACTAACGGTTCCATGATTCATTCCTGCGGGCCACATTGTTTCTGACACAGGACAGGATGTTCTTGGCCTTCTTGGCCATCTATGCACACTGCTAGCTCATATTCATCTGGGTGTCGATCAACACTCCCAGGTCCTTTACCGCTGGGCGTCTTTCCAGTCACTCTTCCCCAAAGCTATACTATTGCTTGGGGTTGTTGTGACCCAAGTGCAGGACTGGGCACCTAGAACATCTCCCAGTACTTGGCACTGGTGAGGCTGCACCTTGAATACTCTGTTCAGCTTTACATCCTTACTACAAGGAAGTAAACTGAGGTGCTGGAGCAAGTCCAGAGAAGGCCAATGAAGCTGGCGAATGGTCTAGAGAACAAGTCACATGGAGGAAAGGCTGAGAGAACTGAGATTGTTTAGCCTGGAGAAAAGGAGGCTGAAAGGAGACCTTATCACTCTCTAGAACTACCTGAAAGGAAATTGTAGCCAGGTGGATGTCAGACTCTTTTCCCAAATAACAAGCAATAGAACAAAAGTAAATGGCTTCAAGTTGCCTCAGAAGAGGTTTAGATTGTATATTAGGAAAAAAAAATCACTAAAAGAGTTGTTAAAAGTTGCAAAAGGCTGCCATGGAAGCAGTGGAGTCACCATCCCTGAAGGTATTTAAAAGACATGCAGATGTGACACTTAGGGACATGGCTTAGTGGTGGACTTGGCCATGTTAGTTTAACTGTTGAACTTGATCTTAAAGGTCTTTTCTAACCTAAATGATTCTATGATTCCATGATTAGAAATTAGCTGCTGTTTTTCACCGATTCAGTGTCAGCCCTGAATACTGAATTACTAGCAGTGAAACAACACAGCGCTGCAAATACTTCATGTTTTCAAGTCAAATTATGCCTAAACAAATAATGCTCTGTGCATGTCTGAAGTGCCTTACATCAGAAAATGTCAAGCCACGGTGCATGAAGTGATTGATGCCAGCCAGAAATAGGCTTCTTGTCACATGAGCCTTAATTCTGCTTTTTTAACCATAGACCTTACAATATTTGTAGTGTAATTGTTCAACTTTTTATTAGGGGTCCAAATGTGGAATTGGTTATTTCCTGATTGGTTGATCTGTAAATCTCCAGGTGACAGACACATGTTAGCAGTTTAATGCTATAGCATATTTTTTATTATCTCCCTAAATTATTTTTATCTTTATCCAAACAGTATGACCTGGGAATCAGATTAATATTGCATAGAAATATGAGCTGACAACACTCCAACGTTTTATATGTTTCAAAGATGAAACTGAGCTTCAAAAACTTTACAGAAGTCAAGCCAAAAATCAGTTCTGGGCTAAGCATTTACAAGGCTTTTTCATTTTTTCGGTTTTTCCCATCCCTGAATGCAATTAGATACATATTACAGGAATAAAGTTACTATGAGAGGACACCTAGTGGTATTTTGTAGAAAGTCACAGACGTACACTAGATTTTTCTGAAAGCACTCAATTCTTCATCTGAATGAGATCATGATATTCATTGTTCTCTACTAATATCTAGGTTATGATATTCCTAGTACCAGATATTCCTAGAGAATACTAGAGAAGGTGTCAGATACCTTGGCAACTAATCTAAAGAAAGCTCAAATCCAGTGTATTCATTTAATTACTACAGAATATTGTATCATTCTGTCCACACCTTTGGAGATGAAGCATGATTCCATAACAAAAGGGCTTAGTATGCAAGGCCACTATGCACCTGCAAGGAAGACCAAGCACAGCTATGAGGAAGGCACACAGAGCAAAGGCAAGACAGTCTAACCTGGAGTGAGCTACAGTGTGCGCTCGTAGTTCCAGATTTGGAAGAGCAACAGTGATGAAGCTGAAGACAACTGTGCAGCAGTGCCATATTTAGACAAAGAGGTCTTTGGCTGTGATGGAGCCATCACCCACTTCAGTGCATTGGCATCTAGATACATGAACAACTCAGAGAATCAAATAAAGGAAGCCAACAGTAAGGTGTGACAGCACAAACAAGTAGATTATAGTCCAATAAGCATACTGACATCAAATCTGTGAGGCCTAGCAGACCATGCAAGATGGATTGAAAGTCCCT
The DNA here is from genome assembly GCF_000695765.1 of Mesitornis unicolor. Taxonomy (NCBI): domain Eukaryota; kingdom Metazoa; phylum Chordata; class Aves; order Mesitornithiformes; family Mesitornithidae; genus Mesitornis; species Mesitornis unicolor. Next base: position 11,052 of record NW_010167066.1, read on the forward strand.
TATGATCTTGGCAAGTTTTGAAAAAAGAATTTTTTTGTTGAGCTGTAGAAGAACATCCCATGTAAGATAAGTAAAGAGTGAAGTGAAATTGAGACAATAATAATGACTCAAGAGAGAAAATAACAACATGGAAAGTGTCAGACCTCGAGATAAAACACCATAAAGTCAGAAGGCAACTCAGCAAGAATAGGATGATCTTGTTTAAATAGCACAGGACAATCCCACTGGATTGTCAGCTGCCCAGCCAGCAGACTCCAGAGCTGGCTGCATGACAGTTGTAGGCATACTAGCACTTAGCCTAGTATCACATTAGTTCTAGATATCTACTATAAGTATTAGCCAATAAATGATTGACGTGTACCTAAAAGTGTAACCCTGCTTGCAGGGTCTCTGAACATACTAAAAAGTGCTCAAATAAAAGCAAACTCTCAGTAAAGGTTATAGTAGATTTGTGTTACAGAGGAAACATTTTTTTTTCTTTTCTGTGGTCAAAAATGGTGATAAACTTGGTGAATAAAGGACAGAAAAAAATGGAAGTTTTTTTCTGGTTTAATACCTTCCAGTTTTGTGGCTTTGATTCTCAAGTAGCTTTCTCAAGAAGATTTATGAGATTCCTTTGGCTCTGTGCAAATTTACCAGCATTTGCACAATCTAATTCTTCAGTAAGTAGAAACAGAGAAAGGAACAAGTTCAAATAGAACATCATCCTTCTGTTATTGATAAAAAAAGTAATCTAGATCAGTGAAAAGATGTGTGTTTAAGGGACAACCTGAAGCAGCACTGCTCGCCATTGCCAATTGCTAGCTTAAATCACATTCTACACACCCCAACAGTCAAATCCTTGGGCTGCCTGAAGAGCTTAACTAGATAATACCCTTTAGTAGCAAATGATTGAACCTTAGGAGTCAAATTTTCAGGCAGCTTAAATTGCTATGATGAGCTTCCTTCATTCATTGTTTTCACTGAAGTAAAATATCCAGTCCTTGTGCAGGTTACAGTAAACACAGCTGAACTAAAATAGCCACAGTTGACCAAATATGAACCTTAAATTACTAATTATGCAAGACAACGGAAATAATTTGTCAGAAAAAAAATTGAGATAAAAGGTTTTTCATTTTTCAATTTTCCATAGGTCTCTCAGCTATTCTTGATATTCTCTTTCAAAGTGTTCTGTTTTTGAATTGCCAAAAATAAAAATAAGATGAGCAGAACAAGAGGAAAAACCGTATCTAAACAACTATGTAAATGAGACAAAGATCAGAAAGCTCAAGTACCAAAGGTAATTTGAACAGTTGGACTAAGATGTTGCAGAGATGACTGGATAGTTTTGTTTTGTCTTTTTAATTTCCACTCAACAGCAACGCAGTTAGAGAAAGAATAGATATGTAAATACATTTCAATCCTACACATTGCATCACAGACACAACCTTGTGAGTTCAATGGGATAACAGGTACAGTTATCAGTATTTATTTCTCTCGTGATACCCAGGACCTTTTTTTTTTCTTATTCTGGTAGCAATGTTTTGCATCATATCAACAAATCTGGACACAGAGGCAATTTGAGCAATCCAGGCTTTTTGCAGGATTACTTTTCCTACTTCTGAATTAAGTCTGGGAAAAAGAACAGATTTCATAGCAAAGATGAATATATATGCAAATTTGGAGAAAAGAGGCAGCACTAGAGTTCAATTATTCCATCATGTCCAAGAGGACACTTGGGGAAAGAAAAATCACCAGAAAAACCAGGAAATGCTGTTTGTGTGGGAAAAGCAGAAGAGAAAGGCTTAAGACGCACAAGTGTGCTTTGGTGAAACAGGTGTGTTATTGATTTTTACTGCAGTAACAGCCAAAGACCTCAATGATGGGTCAAGGCTTCACTGGACAAAACAAGAGAAGCCTTTGCCCCACTAAGCTCATAGTCTCCTGGAAAACAAACTGCCTGCAGTAGTAATATGTTGAAGTGGATTGCAAGTATGGGGCATGGTGACATTCAGAACAGTTTATAGCATTAAAGCTACATGACATTTTATTGGGTGTACATGGCAAGGTTTTGGTAGCATGGGGGCTGTGGGAATGATGTCTGCGAGAACAGACTAGGGGCTGCCCTGAACCATGATCATGGACAGAACATGAAGGAGTCTTCCATCACATCTGTGCATGACTTGGGTTCTTTGCTGTCATTTATCTACCCACACTCTGAGCTCAGATACCATGCTTTTCCCCACAGGATGGGAGCATCTTTCCATTTACCAGGCTCTAGCCAAACCCAAATGGCTCATGTTTTACACTGCCCATCCTTCAGTGTGGGTGAAGTTTAACTTTCTCTTATATCAATTTGATTTCCAACTCAAGACACACTTTGCTCTATGTGAGAGCATGGTCTGTACTCTACTCTTATCTGTCCCACCTCGGAAAGCATGCATCTCTTTGGGACTTCTTTCAGAAGGCACATTTAAAGCTATTCTTCAAAGTGGTCCTCTGTTTGAGACCATGTCAGATATGCATGTCTCCTCTTGGTGTGTTTGAGACCCATGACTAAACAAAGAGATCCTTGTTGAATAGCCCCATTTTGGTGCTAGTGAGAGAAAGAAGAGAAGAGAGAAACAAGCTTACCATCTTCTGCTGGGGAACCCTTACCACAGAAGACGACTGATTGAGGAAAAGCCTCTCTCTTTCGGGTATTTTGAATAGAGAGGTAGAAAGTGGTCCAGCATCACAGCACAATTAATCTGTCCTGGCATGAGGCATGAGTGTTCAACACTGGGACAAAGGTTTCTACTTTGAGAGTGAAGTTCAACATTTGCAATGGATGCTACTGCTTCATTAAAGGTATATAAATATCTCTTGTTGAAGAAAATACAGTACCTCTGTTAGATAGTTTTTTATAGCATTGTGATATACAAAAAGGTGTCAGGAGGATTTCAAGCAATATGGTCTACTACCGTCCAAAATTTTCAAAAATTGTAAAGATTCTGAGTCTAAATTTATGCTTCTAAAATAATTTTAGCTTTCTTTCCAGTTTAGCACTGAACATCCAATAGCTGCCACTGGAAGTGAGTAGGTTTTAGTTGTAAGAACAAAATAGTTGATGTTTTGAGAGGCTGCATCCAAAGGAGTTATGTTCTGCCTAATGGCCAAGGGGAAGATTTTCAAAGATCAGCATGTAAGCTGTAATTTAAAAGGAATCAAGATACCAATATAGAATAAATCTGGGGTAGAAGAGGCTGAAGAGACCCGCAGAAACTGTTAGACCCCACCTGGGATGGCTGGTGGACTTTTACATTATGTGACATAGGCAGAGTGCCCCATCTTCAATCACCCCTTCTTGTTCGGATCACAGCTAGATCTAGCTTTGCAAAATATGGCTTAGAAATCATCTCCCTTAAATTTGCAATGTGAATGACCAAAAGCTCTCCTTCCTGAAAGTATGGAGTCTGATGCAAAAAGCAGTGTTATTTATCACCCATCTTTGAAAGAAGCATGAGAAAACAATTGCCCACCCCTCAGAAGGAAAATGTACTGCATGACTCAGCTTTCCTGTTTAGTTGCTAAGAGCAGTTTGGGTGTGAAGGAAACAATGCTGAAGTATTGAGCAAGAGAAAACAATGGTTCTGAGTGGCCCTGTGTGCCAATGACAGGCCAGCATTTAAACCTTTCTTGTAATGGTGGGGTGAAGAGCAGGGAATGAGAGTCTTCAGGATGTATGCATATTTATTTGACCTTCAAAGTATCAAAAAGCATTGTTTGAATGCTGCTTATTATTAGGTAGATAGTAAGGGAAGTCCTAACAGAGGCAGGGTGACAGCTTTCCACTCTGAAGGGGAAATTTGCAACAGTAGTTTCTCTTTTCCTGGACTCCTTACAGACTTCATCCCTGACAGTCATCTGACATGGGCTTTGAAACATCAAGTCATCATTATTCACTGCATTCCTAGCACGACATTTTCTTCAGCAGAATTTCATATTGTTTCTGTGGCATATTGTTATTGTTTCTTTCATGAGTGTTAATAAGATTTTCTTAAAGGGAACTGGGGAAAAAAAAGAAAAAAGAAAAAGGAAATTGCATTTCTGAGGTTAACAGAAAAAAATAAAGCAACAAAAAAGAAAAATGCATCAACAGAGAAAAACATCTCTAGATTTTATCTAAAATAATTCTAGCTTCATCTACTTAAAACTAGTATACTAAAATATTATCTTAGCATCTTACACTTGAAATGTTAATATGGAAGAACAGAGAATATTATGTTGACAATGTAAGAAATGCAAATAACTAAGAGTTGTTACAATGTTTAAAGTTAAATTTTTCTTTCTTCAGCCGTATTACTTTCAAGATTGTCTTCACATGCATGAATTTATACCACCACTAAACACTTATAATCATTATTGCTTCATTATAAGCATAAGGATTCAAAGTACATCTGTGAAATGCTGCAATCCAAGGAGGAAAGGAAGGAAAATCTAATGTAATGCTCCTGGGGCTTTTGCAGGAAGAAAAAAGAACACTCCTGTCATGACTTTAAACTGCAGGGAAAATATATGCCTTCTCTATTCATCACTGCAAAGTTCAAAGCCGTATGAAAGGGGAATCTAAAACCTGTTGCATATAATCTTTAAAGCAAAACAGCATTTTACATCATTCTACAGAAAAGTAACAATGCATGTACCAAACAGTGGTTTGCGAGGATAAATTAGGTAATCATACAATGCAGCATTATAATATCTTTAGTAAAGATTCTGCTGGTGCATTTCTCAAGCCTCCTGCTGTTTCCAACGCAGCATTTCTTGCATTTCTCCGGTGATGTGCTGCCAGTGTTTGGGGCTGTAAAGTAATATTATCTTTGTGTTGTAATGAAAATATGCTCTTGGGGTTAGCATGCTCACATAATTAATTGCTTCTAATAGACCTTGTCTGACTTTTAGCCACAGCTTTGATCATTCCTCAGCACAGAAGAAAAACCTTTTATATGCTGAGTAGGGAGGCAAAGTATCTAGTTGTTATTTTTGACTGTTGTCCATTTACTATGATCTCTTTGCTTTGTTTTATTTAAACCTCAGTTTCTGCCTCTAGAAAATTAATATATTAAAATATATCAGCCTCATAAATGTGACAGGAGGATTAATTGACCTGCTTTTAGAAAAATCCTCAAAAGGAACATAAGAGAATAGGGATTTTTGAAATTGTTTACTTCCAGAAACACTTTGTTCTTCGGGGGCCTACCATTTTCAAATACATTGCTCCAGCTTTTAAGAAACTTTTTTTTAAGCTGCAGATTATTTAAAGCAGAGGGAAATCCTAAAAATAGTCTCTATGTGTGAATATAGTCCCTCAAAGTTTATTTTCTTAGCTGTATTTACTAAAGTCAGTGCACTTTTGGAATGATGTAAAAATAAACATGAAGACTTGCAGGCATTTTTCTGACATACTCTTCCTGACAAACAAAAACTGTGAATCTTTACAAGTGTATTAGCTAAAACTGTACAGCTAGGTACAAGCTCATGTGGATTTAAAGATCTTTTGGATCAAGGTCTAAATTCTTTCTGAAAATGTAGGTTGCTATAAATAAGAGAGACTATCTCTGTTTTGTAAGAATAACATCTGTGCATACACCTAAGCAAGCAAACTTTCAGCATTTTGCAAAAAGTGTGAAAAAATTCTGTTTACATCAGTCTTTCTGAAATTCACAGGAATTTCCACAGGAAAGGCAGTGTACATATATGGACATGGATGTCCCAACAGAACTTTAAGGAAGGCTAGGTAAAAATTATCTTATGATTTCGTTGGAAATATTAATGAAGGGTAAACTTTGGACATGATTTTTAGAACTGAGACTTTAAAGTCATGCCTAATGATAGCTTTGGCTGCTTGAAAAACGAGACAGCTTGACACAAAACTCAAGAAAACTGTCTAAACACCATTATTAAATTAATTAAGAAAAAAAATGCTGTACATCAAGGAAAAAAATGAGGTTTGAAAAAGCTTCATTGGATGCAAGATGACCAAATGTCTTGGTACCAGGCCCCAAAAGGAAATACCATACAATGATGCTGTTTCAATTTTTGCTATGAGTTTAGGGTAACAGAAACAGAGTGAGCTAAACACAGCACAGTCAATGATGAAGTTTAGGCATAAGTTTTGGCAACCTCCAGCTACCACAAACTGCATCACATTCTTGGAGTTAAATTTAGCATTTTGGGCTGGGGCATCTTCTGCCCTTGGAACCCCATTCTTCCAGATTCTGTAAGGAAGGCACTTTGCTTCTCTAGATTAATATTTTAATGGATTTGTTTTTAAAATTATTCTGCTCGTTGCTGTGAGTTAGATTGCCTGGAAGCAGAGCTTTTGTGACTCACACAATTGTATATTCTACGTGGAGATGGAGAGAGGGGAAGGAAGTAGCATGAATAAAATATAAAAATAAAATGCCTTGCTTTGTCTGACCTGCCTGAAATGCCAGATTAATGTCTGCTTGATTTAGTTCATTTTTTTCCCTTGTCCATCTAACAAATAGTTTTATAACAGTGTGTTGAACACTGTTTATTTTTACCATTAAAGCCTTGGATCTGACTTGGGGTGATTAGTACTATGACATGAGATTTAAAAACTCAGTACCATGAACACAAATCTTTATAAAGAGGTAAGATTTCATCTACATTGCTCCTGAATCTATTTAACTCTAAAGCAGCTTTTTAAAATTTGAATATGTTTCCTATTCATTTCTTGAACTATTGTGTTTAAATAAAAGCTTCCTCATGGTCCATTTAGTTTTACAACCTGTACTTTAACCACTAGACCAAGAAACACAAAGACTTGGAAGTCATGATGTCTGCTTTCTGTACCCAGCTCTGCCATCCTCCTAGTGATCCCTGCTGTTTCAATTTCCTCAGCAGAAAGGGAAGAGATGATAAAACTTTCAGATATCTAAAGCAATTTATACTAGATCTGTGGTTGTTATTTAATTCAAAAAGTTAGCTTGTATGTTATATCTTATCATACCAAATTCCAGTGCGGATCTCAGAAAGTTTTAAAAGTTATAAGTTTATTGCAGTTCTTCTGTGAGAAAAACTCCAGAAGGGATCATACAAACTAGGTGTACAATAAAGAACTCTGCAGAGATTCATTGGTAGAGATGATTGAAACTTGGATTTCTATTTTCTGATTAAGTTTTGAAATTTGTCTTTGTTCAAATTGGAGATGAAAACCAGTTGTGGAACCAGTTTTTCTCTGGTTTTGTTTTGCAGAGTTCAGAAAATGTCATAGAAGAAAACCACTTATGGAATTTGGCATTTTTTAAAGTGCAATTTGATATATGAAGTGTCAAACAGAGCAACACTTTGTAAAAAGTGTTATTATGCAATGATTTTTCATTAGTAACAACAACATTAGACCAATAGTACTGCTGATGACCGCACTTGATGTGAAAAAAAACCAAGCAGTAAAGGATGTTTCAAGCATTATGGACAGCTGCTTCTTTATGATGATTGAGATATCTTCTCCTTTAAATCAAACAATAATATATTAGAATGATTGATACTAGTATTACTACACCATAAATGTGCAAGTGTTTAGAGGGGAAAAAAGTATTTCACTTGTTACTAATTAGCTACTGTATTTAATTATCTTGTGAAGAAAAGGAATATTCCAATATTATAAAAAGACATTGAAATTATACAATACATCATTAAGATAGAAATCACAGAAAAATAAAGCCCCATGCACAAAACCCAAAATTATTTCTTGACTGAATATTATATATGATAGACAATTATTTTAAAATACACATTTTTTCTCTTTATCTGGTTTGCTCAATCCTCTTGAACTGTCCCATTTGTTCTTCCCTTCCACTCCTTGCTCATAAAGTTTCCTCAGCTGATGTGCATGGCATTCTTACCCAGATTCCCACAGGTAATCGTCAAATATATCTTTCTAAGTAGGAAAGTATTAACCCAAGATGTCATCCAAGCCTCAGCCTGCAGCCACCTAACCTCACCTCTGAATCTTCACTCGGTGTCTCTTTGTGCCTCTTACCGTACTGACTTTGTGTGGAGACAAATCTGTCACACTACAGAGCACTGAGAAAATAGTAATGTCACCTTTAACTATACACAGTTTAGGAAGAGTTCATACGTGCGTAATAAGTGTTGTAAAACTTGACTAGTCAAGAGAACACCTTATCCAAGTGATTACGGTGTCCTATGTCTGATCTGAGTAAGGACAAATGAAAAAGAAAATAAAATAGCAGGATAACCCTCCTCTCTCCCACAATATTATTCATTAGATAAATAAAAAATTGCATTTAGATAATCTGTAAGCAAGTTCTTCCTTTTCACAAAGGAGAGGGGTAGGGTTAAATTTCTGTGAAATGCAGATCACGATTAGAGTGAATGATTACGATAGTAAATGATATATCCAGTCATCTCTTTTTAATTTTTTTTCCTTTTGCTTTTTTTTTTTTCCACCACAATGGATAGTTTCAGTTAATGAAAAGAGGGAGGCTCCTCGAGAGGGTGACACAGCGCATCAGTTCAGACCTGAATGGCATGCTGGAGCAACTTCTCTCTTTTTCTTCAACTGTAAAGCAATAATCTCATCCTGTGGTCCACGGATATTACTAAGGGTGCTGCAAGGTGTACCTAAGAGCAGCAAACCTTTCCACAGTGAATTCAAATTCAGTTATAGGATTTTGCACCTGCAGTGAAAATTTATCAAGGACTGCAACTAAAAGAATTTTAAAATCGCTGCACTAGATGCAGTCTAATAAGATTGTCCTTGTGGATCTAAAGCTAGCTACTGTGAGAAAACCTTATGTACTATTTTCTCTTTTCTAAGCAGTACAAACATATAAGATTTAATCAACTGAATTAACCCTTTTAGGTGAAAACTTAGATCATTCTGCAGCATTGCATTGCACGGTCAGATGCACTTACATAGCAGTTCTAGAATGTTTTTAGTTACCAATGCCTGCCTTTATACTCTAGTTTTAGCTTATGATCCTGCCGTGCTTTGGCAGACTGTCTGCTTCCTTTTATTTTTCCTCTTAAAAGGACTCTTTGCTGCCATCTACTTGGCACAGTCAATTACAACAGCGCAAAACGCTGCTGAAACAGAATAGTATCTAAGCTCCATTTGGATAAGGTGCGAGGGAACGGTATAGAATATTTTCCTCTGGTTTGTTGTTGTTTTTTTTTCCTTTTTTTTTCTTTTTGTTTGTTTGTTTGTTTTTTTAATTTTATTTTACTGAACTCCAAATTCACTCAGCAGAACCCTGAGGTGGCTAGATTGCTGCTGCATAGTTCATCAAAAGCGGGATTTGCTAGTGCTGGAGCAGGACACACATCTTTTGTAACCTATGATAATTTACAGTTGCCTCATGCATTTTGGTTTTGGGGGATTCATTTTCCATTTTGCTTTGTCGTGTTTTTGAAGCAAGGTACACCAAGGTGCACTGTGACCTGTTTTGCTTAGAGTTTATCAGTCAGGAGGCTCAGTGCTGAAACCTTCCAAAAAACTTTTTGGTGAGGATGTACCTCTGAGCCACAGTACCTGTCCCTTTGCACAGGCAAGGATGCAACCCAGCAGTGGTGTAAATGCAGGAGAATATCTGTGCATGTATGAAGAGCTATTTCTTCCTAAAGCTAAAGAGGATATATCAGAAGGGTTAATTCACTTTATTCACCAGCATAGAGGTGTGTAGCCACAGTGTATGCAAGGGATTCACCAGTGAACTAATTTCTCCATCATGTGGCCCTAAAGATGCACCCAGGAAGTGCTAACAAGGGATGAAAAGGTTGCTAACAACTTCCTTAGCCTATTTGGTTAACTTGGTCACAGTCCGGACAGATCACAAACCTTCCAGCTCCCTCATCCATCATCAGCACAGCTGGCTCTGCCAGTTTTTGCAATGAAGTCCAATTAAACTATGTGTAATAAAATACATCAGTTGAGAAGACAAAGGCATCTCCCCCTTGCTGGCTTTATGTCTGCAACACACAGAGCATGTCAGAACAGCCCTGCCTGGTGGCTGTGGCTTGTTCTGTGGGCACAAAAGAATGAATGAAATGTAGAGTTTCAGAGTACAGCTGCTTTAGAAACCAAACCAAACAGAAAAAACAACCCCAAACAAAGAAAGGAGGTGCTCACATTAGATAACTTATTAGTCAGCATACGTTAAATGACAGTGATAGGGCAACTCTTGTTTTATCTGGGGTTATCAACTTGAGTTGTCACAATTAATTCGATGTGCTTGATGGGCAGGGGTGGTGAAAGAAGAGGTTGTGCAGCCTCTTCCCTATCATATGACACACAGTGTGAATCCCACCAAATTATCCCAATGGAATAGAGGGAGCTAACGTACTTTTTTCACATACACAATTCATAGCTAACCTTTCCATACAGGTAGGTGCCTTTCAACTGGAAGACAGGACTCAAACACATTGTATAAGTAAAGGAATCATTTAGAAGTCTTTTGAGATTCATGCGAATACAACATTTCATCAGTCCTATAAAATGATGTTTAGAAGTTTGCTTTTTTCAACAACTCTTAGCCTGAAGAAAATAGCAAAAGAGTAGTATCACATGCACTGCCTGTATTGCCATTGACTACTATATGCATTACCAGAAGTAGATTTGATAAATGCTATCAGTAAATAGCACTAATGATAAATAACCATTTTTGGGATGTTTTGAATATCCAGGAACTTGAGGAGTTAAAAAAATCTTCTACCAAGGGATGCAAAGTATGCTGCCCCTTCAAATGTTTCTTTAAACATTTTTTTTTAAATAAGTTTAGGGACTTTCCTTTATTAGCAGAGACATTCTGTAAGAAGAAGATTCTTGTCATCACCAAAACTTGTTGTATTACTGTGGCTGGTGATATTCCACAATAGACTCTGGAGAATGTTCCAGAAACTAAGGTTTCAGACATCTCTAGTCAACCGCATAACAGCCCCACTTTTTAACTTTCCTGATTTGAGCTAGGTACCTGCAGCATATGAGAAGCCAGATGTGACCAGCTTCTTTATAGGATTTGTGTGGGTAGGGGATGAGAGGAGGAAAGAAGGAATGGCAAAAAAACCCCCACAAATATTAAAGACAGGAAAGCCCCACAAAACAGTCATGAAAGCCCTCAGAGGAACAGAAAAAATGAACAGAGTTAACAAGCATGACAGACAGGAGAGGAGTGTTTGGCAGCATACAGACTCCACATAAGTTGTGAAGGAAAAGCTGACATACAGGAAATGGTGACAATAAATTCTGTAAGGGATGTGCCTGTCTCCTCTCTTTTCCTGCATCAAGTCTGTCCTGGTTTACTGGGGTAGAATCTTAGAATCAGCTCTCTGTTCATGAAAATGACATTTCTAAAAGGACTTCAGCACTCATTTTCAGTGAGAACAAAGTAATAAGTCACTTTGTTTCAGTTTTCAGCCAGCACTGGTATGTGCTGATCAAGGTCTTGAGATAAACAGGTGTAGAAGCTGGAGGAAGCTGAAACCCAGGACAGTTGACTCCAAGCTGACCAATGAAAATTATTCTATACCATAAATGTCATGCTTATTATAAATTGGGGAGTTTGCTGGGGATGGCCCTCCTTCTTTGATGACTGACAGCCCAAAAGGAACTCACCAGCCATTCTACTTCCAAGGCCTACTCTCTCACTATATCAGCGGACTATAACTCCATGTACTTTATATTAATACTGTTATTAGTATTGGTATTTATTATTATTATTTTTAAATTAAATCTCTTTTCATTTCAACCCACAGGTCTCCTTTCTTTTTCCTGATTCCTCTCCCAGAGCAGGGAAGAGTCATTTGGTGATAGAACAACCATTTAAACCACAACAAAGTCACATCACAGATGGTTGACTAAAGCATAAGGGCTGCTATCAGAACTCATTAGAACTTCATCACTCACTTTAGAGCCTCCCTTTTGCCCCTGAGGCTTCCCAGAGCCACAGGGGATCCCTAGCCCTCCTCCAGACTTGCCTTTGGAGCCCAAAGGTCAGGAAGGATGTGGCATGTGCTAAGTATAGGACTTTCTGGCAGCTTGACTGGTGCTCAGAAGATGGGCCACATGAGCAATTCCGATGCTGAGCATATAACCAGGTCTGAGTGAGACCCCAGGGGAGTCCCACAGATGGCCCTCAGTGCCCTTGCCATGGGGAGAATGCAGCATCCTGATAGCTCCTTAAGTCTATGAGGTATTGATTTGGTGGCCCAAGACCACTGGAAAGCCAAAAGAGTATTTTCATATGGCCACTATCTCTGAGCTGTGGAGAGGCTGGAAAAACACAAGACGATACTGATCCACAGCAGTTTCAGGGTAGGGAGAGTAAAGGTCTGAACTTGAGATACCTTGCAGCTGCTCTATGCTGAGCTCCTGTTACACAGGCATATATGTGGTGTGAATCTTTGTGAGTTCACCTCCATGACTCAGCTTACCTTGTTATCCTTCCCAACATGTGAAGTCCCATGCGTTCGCTCTCATATGATCAGCAATCATGGTATAGAAACATGTATGTGGAATCACACTACATGCATTCCAAATACCTATAGCCTTCCAAGCCATATGAAGTTCAATCAGCTGCAGCAGTATGCTTCTGTTCAAAAAATTTTCTTCCAGTGACGTACTGCTAGAAGAAAGAGCACCACAGTACTTCTCCTAGTTCAGGATGGCACTCATCAGGAATAGCTTGGAGTCAGAAAGAAGCTCTGGAAGAGGGCTCACATGCATGGTATGAGCAGAAGAAAGGCAAAGATTCCTGC
>NW_010167066.1:23844-27840 GCF_000695765.1 Mesitornis unicolor
GGTGAAGTAACAGCAGTGAATAAGTCTTGAAGAAAGCTAGTTTGCACTCTCGAGTAATATACAATTCTTCTGCACAACCTCAGTGCAACGGGTGAAATTAAAAACACACGTGCAGCAGTCAGCTAATGCTTTCACCTGCAAGGCTGGAGGATGCCAGGTTTGCTCAATTGGCACAATCATGAGGGTTTTTAATACATGACTTCCATATTTGTGTGGGAACATATGGAACCTTGCTCTTAGAGACTGCTAAGATCTCCTTTGGAGCCACAATAAAACAAAGGTATGTTTTTGATGGAAATTAGTAGCAAATTTTATTGTATAAGCTTCTCCTATTAAGTTTATAGATATACAAAGGACATAATAAAATATTATGCTGCTGAATAGTATGGAAAGAAATATATTTGAGAATAAAAATGAATTTTGAATTCATTAGCCTTGTAATTAGAAAGGTTTATTCTTTCTTTGCATACTTTTGGGAATATCAGAAAAATAGTGTAAGCTGGTACAACAGAGATGAACATTTGACTCTTTTCGGTTTGTGTACAGCAGAAGTTGTACATTAAACAAAGACAGACATTATTTTTACCATTTGTTACAAAAAAGCCAAGCCTCAGTATTAATTAAAAGAAACTGGACAAGTAATGAAACTTTAGTGACAGCTATGTTTCTGCTTTTAAATAACACACCACCTGCAGCCTCCCCCCATGTAGCAGGTGATGAACAACACGAATAGCATGTACCATACCTTTCAGTAACCATGTGTAAAACACTTTGGAAGTGAAAACAAAACAATTACATCAGTGAAAATTTACACATCCCTTGTGGGTGCTAATAGGCAAGCCCTGACACAAAGCCCAAAGCTAAAAAATGCCAGCTGCCTTCAACATAACTTCAGTAAGAGTTTCATTGTAACAGTAGCCAGGAACAACCTTCCCCTTACAATGGATAAGTAGTTCCAAAATGCAAATACCAGGGCAAACACAAAGAAGTTGTGCTGAAGATTGTATGAATCCCCTCTCAGACAAGCAAGGGGAAAAAAAGAACAAGAAGTTCTAAACAAAATGCTGCTAAATGAACATAATGTGATATAAAGCCACTTTTCTGCTTCAATTATCCTTGTCTTGGTAAAATTATCTCAGTGTTTCCCAGCCCAGAATCACAGAATCGCTCGGTTGGAAAAGACCTCCGAGATCATCACGTCCAACCGCTCCTGTCTACCCCCTAAACCATATCCCTAAGTACCTCGTCTACCCGCTTTTTAAATACATCCAGGGATGGTGACTCCACCACCTCCCTGGGCAGCCTGTTCCAGCCTCTGACGACCCTCTCAGTAAAGAACTTCCTCCTTATCTCTAACCTGAACCTCCCTTGGCACAGCTTGGTGCCATTTCCCCTTGTTCTATCCTCCATCACCTGGGAGAAAAGACCAGCACCCACTTCTACAACCTCCCTTGAGGTAGTTGTAGGTGGTGATGAGATCTCCCCTCAGCCTTCTCTTCTCCAGGCTAAACAACCCTAGTTCCCTCAGCCACTCCTCATAAGGCTTGTTCTCCAGACCCCTCACCATCCTTGTGGCTCTTCTCTGAAGATGCTCTAGAATCTCAACATCTTTCTTCTAGTGAGGGGCCCAGAACTGAACACAGTACTCAAGGTGCAGCCTCACCAGTGCCAAGTACAGGGGGATAATCACCTCCCTGGACCTGCTGGTCAAACAGTGTAGTCAACGGGGCAGATCTCCCATCTAGGTAGAGACCAGGCCTGCTCCTGCTTAGCTTCCAAGACCCAGCACCTCCCTAATGGAGGCACCACCACCCCTTCCCCAATGGGAGTCAGTTTATTCAAATACTAATCCTATAAATGCAAATGGAAAATTAAATCCCTTAAGATTCTAAATAACTAGGGTGCTTTCTCTTAAAATGTATGAAATGTTAAGCAATATGCTGCCATTTCCTGGAAAAAAAATCACAGAGATTCTAATTTAATTATGAAATTCTTCCTTTTAGAATTGTTTAAAATGTAATAAGTAGGTGAGATACTATTTCTTAAAAGTTGCAATGGGTTGACCCTTACTGGATGCCAGGTGCCCACCAAGGCTGTTCTATCACACCCCTTTCTCAACTGGACAGCGTAGAGAAAATATAAAGAAAGTCTTGTGGGTTGAGATAAGAACAGAGAGAGATCACTCACCAACTACCATCACAGGCAAAACAGACTCCACTTGGGGAAATTAATTTAATTTATTACCAATCCAACCAGAGTAGGATAATTAGAAATAAACCCAAATCTTAGAAAACATCTTACCTTCACACCTCCCTTCTTTCCAGGCTTAACTTTCCTCCCAGTTTTCTCTACTTTCTCCCCCACCAGCGGTGCGGTGGGACAAAGAATATCACTTGCAGTTAGTTCATCACATGTTGCCTCTGCCGCTCCTTCCTTGCCATGAGGAGTACTCCTTACATTCTTCCCCTGCGTGGGGACATTCTCACAGGAGACAGTCCTCCACAAATTTCTCTGACATGAGTACTTTCCACAGGCTGCAGTTCTTCACAAACTGGTCCAGTATGGGTCATTTCCATAGGGTGCAATCCTTCAGGAACAGACTACTCCAGTGTGAGTACCCCATGGGGTCACAAGTCCTGCCAGCAAACTGCTGAAATGTGGGCTCCTCTCTCCACAGGTCTACAGGTCCTGCCAGGAGCCTGCTCCAATGCAGGCTTCCTATGGAGTCACAGCCTTCTTTGGGCTCATCCCCGTACTGTGGTGTGGGGTCCTCCATGGGCTGCAGGTGGATATCTGCTCCACCATTAACCTCCATGGGCTACAGGGGGGACAGCCTGCCTCACCATGATCTTCACCACAGAATGCAGGGGAATCTCTGCTGTGGCACCTCCCTTTCCTTCTTAACTGGCCTTGGTGTCTGTGTAGTTGTTCATCTCACATATTCTTACTCCTCTCTCCTGCTGCAATTTCTATTGCACATGGTTTTTTTCCCTTGTAATTACATTATTCACAGAAGTGCTACCACCATTGTTGATTGTCTCGGCCTTGGCCAGCAGCAGGTCCATCTTGGAGCTGGCTGGCATTGACTCTATCAAACATGAGGGCAGCTTCTGGCGTCTTCTTACAGAAGTCACCCCACTACAAAAACCTTTCCATGCAAACCCAATAGAAACGTATTTGTAAATGGAAGAAGAGTCAAAAAATAATAAATGTTAAATAACAGTCAGAATCTCCATAAACAAGGACATCTGTCATTAATTAATTGTCCAGCAATGATACTTGAAATTAAAAAAAAAGAGAGACAAAAAGACTAAGACATGAAACAAAACAAGAAGAGAGAGAACAAGATGCCATAAAAATTATGAAAACGTTATGTTCAGCTACAGAGTTCTACAGTCTCTTCAAAACACAAACAGACATTGTATTGGGTGAGCCAACATCTGCATCTTTATTTTGAATGTTTAAGTACCTCTTTCTTAGAGACCTTTTTGTTCTGGAACTGTCGTTTATTTCCAGAGGCATCAGAGTAGAGGCATGCATCCAGCTCAGTGAAGACACACTTTTAAACAGCATGAGCAGAGACCCAACTCTGACTTGTAGCATTCACCAAGAGCACTTAGTTTGCTAAGAAACCTGATGCTCTTATTGTCACAAATGCACATGAGACAGCATTTACAAAAAGTGATCACAATCATCCAAAAGTGAAAGCCAGGGGAATGACTGGTCTGTCTGCCTTCGCTTAGCTGTATTAAGTGGAGGTGGTCAGACTTTCCCCAGAATCACCTAAGCATGACACATGGAGCATCACAGGAAAAAGGGAGGTAATTACTTTCTACCAACACAAATTAAAGACTGTTCAGCTATACATGGTATGCTCACTACTGCTAACTCCTCCAAACACATAAGCAAAAGAAATTAACTTCAGAGCAAAAGCTGCTATGTCCCATGTCTCCCACCTAAAACTCCACAGTGACATGATATACAACACTCTTGCTG
>NW_010167066.1:27871-36824 GCF_000695765.1 Mesitornis unicolor
GCCAGTTCGTCTCAACCCATTCAGGAGAGTCTAGAGAGCAATGCAGTAGGCAGTGCTTCATGTGATGTGGCTCGTGCTATTATGACTGGCTAAGTACTAGTGAGAAGGCTCCTAATGAGTATGGGGTTTTTTTTAACTTATTACAATTTTCATGGTACTTAAAAAAACCCGAAACATATCATCTTGTCTTCTACTAATGATACTTCTCAGCTCAGAATTAGGATCTAGCATGTGCTTGTAGCTGACATCTCTTCAGGTCTGTGGGCTTTTACTAGCATGATAGCTAGCTAAGTGAATAAAACTATATGTATACATTCCACAATTTATGCTCTTTGTGAAAGAGCATTTCATTCTGTTTGATTTGGCCCTTGGGCCTGCTAATTTCCTTGAGTGTTCCTTACTTCTTGTACTATGAGAAACAGCAAATAATAATTTCTGAACTGTCTCTTTTCCTGCCACCATTAGACAGATATTTATCCTGTAGCCCTCAACCTCCTTTTCCATTATCTCTTTCCAGGCTGAAAAAAACATGTTCTGTATAGTTTTATGCATATATCCTGTGTTTTAGGTCTTTCTGTCGTGACAACTGGAAGGCTATCATGTGATGGCTAGATATCATAGGCATTCCTTCTTATGGTACAATTGCAGTTTTTCCTGTAAAACTCAACAATGGAGAGCATCCATAGGAAAATGTACAGTATGGCTAAAGGAGAAACGATACACAATAGTCCAAATGGGCCCAATGGTCATGGAATTCAGATCCAGATTTTAGACCATCCTTCCTCCCATAGGCCAAATCCTCCAATCATCTTGCTCTGTCCTCCTTCCATGTAGCCAGGATCTTATGCCCACCTCTCCACTACATTGCCACATTCCTCTCCTCTGTGGCAACCCCCACATGCTCTGCTTTCAGATGTTAATATGAGCATGAAGGGAGAGATGTGGACAGAAGTGCAAGCACTACCACAAGACAGTAGTGATAAAAGTTGTGCATATTGTCAGGATGCCGCTGTCAAGGGCATCCAAATGATACTTAAAGGAAGTATCTTTGGTCCTCTGACAACTGATGCCCATATATTTTAATCTCCCTGCCCCCTTCTACCTCAGTCCCTCTAACTTAAAAATTCCTTGCTCCCTGGGAGCATTGGTCCAGTCACATTTCTGTTGAGAGTCAAAGCTACTCTATTAGATTCCTGAACTATCTGATGGGTAATCCTATCAGCATCCAGCAGTTAAAGTTTTTTCAGAAGGGAAGAGAATGTCATCTCCAGCTCTGCTTGGCTCTGCATACCTTCCCCCATAACTGAAGTCCCTACCTATGTACCACAAGCTGCTCCTTAAAAAAAGTAAGAATATAATCAGAAGTGCAAGCTTTTCCACAGGAATTTTTGATAAATCATGTTTATAAGGCCTCCACGGGGTCTGGGCAGAATATGCTTTTTGGTCTGGACCTAGGCAAGTGCCATTGGAGCAGCACTGCCCTACAGCCTAGCTGGATGTTTCAGATGAGCCATCTGCCAGTGCTGTATAAATAAAGGACAGAGGATTCTAGTATTTAAGTGGCCTACACAATTATTTGAATGATGTCCACCCAGTATTATTATATGTACATTCTCTCTATGGACACAGATGCTAATGTTTATGTTAGCTAGTCTAAATTTTCTGCTACCATTTATCAGGAAGTAAGCATTAAGCTGAATTTAGGAGCAGTTCCAGATTCAGCCAAGGCAGTCTATTTTCCAAAGAAAACACTGCTGACAAAAGAATTGGGGTTTAGAGACCTCATCTTCCAAATGCACAGACAGATTCAAAAGTTGCTCCCTAAAATATGGATCAAGTACACTAATTGGCCTCTAAATTCCATCCTGACAGTCTCTGTGTATTTATGTACATTAGACCATACTTTTTCTTGTGCTTTTGAAAAAGACTCAAGGTGAGGGATTTCAGCAGTTCACAAGGTTTAATGTTGCATGGCACAGTCTGATTTTTGCAGGTTTTTATTGGCCAATATTTATTGAATTTTATTGAAGAACTGTATTTCGTTTACATTCTGGCTGGGATTTTGAGATCCCTTCGCCAGACACCCACAAATACCTTACTACTTCTAAAAGTACAGGTTGTACAAAGAGAAGCAATATGCAGCCTGTCAAAGCCACGTTAAAGGGAACAGGCTGTTACTGAAACTCAAAATGATCCAAGGAGCTCCCCCATGTTGCAATTTCAGTGGCACTGAGGTGCTTGGCAGTATCTGCTCAGCCTTGGTAATTTAGCATAGGCTGTAGAAGAAAGACCACTCAGCTTTCTGAAGTCCCCAGGAGCACACAACAGCAAAGAAAGAGAAGGAAGCACAAGTCTATAGCTGGGGTGAGACACCTCCTTGCCGCAGCAGCAGTATCATACACTCAATACTCAAGGCACAAAGAACAACCAAGAGTCCATCCTACCTTGGAACCTCTCAAGGAGCAAAATTACCACAAAATAACAATACTAAAAGAGCCTTGAAAACCTTTTCTTATTTCTTAAAATATCTCTCCCCAGTGTGCCTGCTCCCCCGCCCTCCTCACCATTTTTGGCAGGGAGCTAGCTGTGGCAAGTAATTAAAGAGGGACTTTCATGCTGGGACAAACATGCAGAAACGAAAACATTTTACAGTTTTTCTTTGCCAATACGTACATTTCTGAGCAAATATTGTTAAAGATACTTGCATGAGCAACAGAGCTTCTTCTCTTGGAAGCCAAATGACTTTTTCTGTTTTTATTCTGCAGTTAACAAGGTCATGTCTGATCACAGTTTTACCAATAGAGTAATTATTCCCTGTTAAAATTATAAGGCAAGGCTTCATTTTACAATTATCCATGAAAGGTGGAAAGGAGGTGATATTGTGTAAATCGGAAAGAGCACTAATCAAATGTCAGTCACTACAATATATTGCATGGAAGGGAAAACTGGCTTACACTTTTTTTGAGACTGGCCTTGGAATTTTCATTTTTAAATTTAATTCCATTTTCATTTTGAATTCATAAAAAGTTGACACAAAAAAATACAGTTTTAGAAGACTTTTTAGGGCAGCATATATGGCAAAAATCCTTTCCAGAAAGAATTTTACCTGGACAAGGGGATCAGAAACAGTCCTGATCATACTTGTGCCAAAGCCCTTCAGAATCATTAGTGTTCTTGAAGGATTTCCTTTATTTTTATAATGTTACAGCACATCCCAATCTTCTACTTAAGTTTACTGTGCTTTTTTTTTGTGATGGAAAATTGTCCTTACACAACAGCATCCTCCCCCCTAATTTTGTAAACATCAATCTGCATAATAAAGATTTATGTTTATAAAAATATTTATACTTCCTCCTCTCTGTTAGGAGATGAAAATTATATTTTATAATTAGAAGGTGGCAACAAACAAGATGTGTAATTGCGTTATTAGCATGTGTGAATTCAGAATAGGAAGCCCTGTGAAACTTTGCTTGGGAAAAAAAATGTCCTGGGCTTGCACAGTAGGTGACTGTTAACTTGCCAGCTCTTGCCAGTCTCAGAATACCAAGACCTACTATATTTGATCACTATGGGTCAGATTCACTCCTCACTGGACACTTAAGCGTTAGTTAAATTTCACTGAAGTTTCTGACAGTGAAAGATCAGTGATTCCTAGGCCTTATCCATGTGATCTCCTCATGCATGAACTTCTTTTCCAGATATGTTTGCATAAGAGCAAAGGAAGACATAAAGAAGGAAAAATTAAAATATTTTTCTTTATGTACCAGTGCATATGTATTTGTTCATGTGCATGTGTTTACCCACATCAACAGGCAAAATCTTACCTTTACTGATTTCCACAAACATCTTTTCCAAAGATGCTAATTCTTTAACCCAGAGAGATTAAAATGTCTTCCAAAACATTTCATTATGGATGAGTTAAATTTTATATCCTTTAATATAGTACCTAAGATTGGAGATATCGTTCTACATAATTTAGCGTTTTAGTGCTGCACACCAGAATTATTAATTTAAGCATCTAGGATAAAAGCAGGTCCATTACATTAAAATTCCTGGACACAGCCTCTTATGCGATAATTGCACTGAGGTTCAGTTCTTTGGATGCTACTGACTTGAATAAGCAAACTCAAGTTTGTTTAAGCTCTAGCTTAACCAAGTGAGTTTCAGAACATGGTCTGGAACCTGCATAAAAGTGGGTGCTCGTTAACCAGTGTGTATATTTGCAGTATGTGGCAATACTTGTTACTTCTGTTCAAAAGACTTTTTTTTTTTTTTTTCAATAAAATTTAACACTTTTATAACTTTGGACATAAATATTCCAAAATTCCTGCCTTCTCTGACTTTAGAGAAATGCTTTTGAGTTCTTTCTCTTAGTGAAATATCAATAATTAATACCTTTGTTTCAGTTAAAAGCACATTGTTGTTAATAGCATACAGACATTACAATAGTTTATGCATACCAATGCAGGCATGAAGCTACCACCCTTAGAGAGTAGATTCATGACCAGCTTATGTGGTTTTAAATGTATGATGCTCCCCAAATGGTCAGTCCTGCTCTCTCTCCACTGACAAATACCAGGAAAACAGTATTTATTGTGGTATTATTTTTCTGCACCCTCAGCTGACAAATACGATCCATTCAGGGTGGTCAGATCTGTAAGTCTCCAGTGCAAACGCCAGAGGCAGACCACAACACTAGGAGCTGTGACAAAAGCAGCCACTGTGAATTCAGCAGAGAATGAAACACACAAGACCCTTTCCCATCTGATCATGCTACATGGCTTGATGGGTAAGTATCCCAGCTGTATATCTGGTGAGCCCTGAGCGAACTGGATGGGTGGGTGGGAACCCCTGAACCCCAAAGAGAGTTTTTCTTTGGCTGTATCTTCAGTCTTTTGCTGTGTGTAACCGTATGAGCCTCCCTTGGTAGTATTTGCATCGACACCCAATGGGGGGGAGCTGCCAGACAGCATGTCCACTGCTAGTGGCTCTTGCCCTGTATGCTCTCTCATAACTTCTCAGCCTGATCTGCAAATTCACCACCAGCACTGTGAGATTACTTCAGGCCCAGTCAGACCTTCTGATTCTCCTAGAGGCTTCAGCTAAGTCCTGTAAGACACGCATCAGCTTCAGGTCAGACTTCTGAGAGTGAACTAACTTCACATATAGCATTCAGCCTTCCTCTGCTGTCTGGTTCACCTTGACACTCTGGATGCACAAAGAATATGCCTTACCCTCAGATCTTTCAGATAAACAGAAACAGTGACTCTGTGCTTGCAGTCAGCATGTCAGACTTACACAGGTGCAAATGGCTTCAGTGGTCAAGGTTAAGCTCAATTTGCTGAGTTGTCATGGGATTGGTTAGGTTAAATTTTGTGATCTGCCCAACACAAGCAATGTGTGGTTGGCTTGCCCGCTAACATTTAGTAGCTGTGAATACATGCATGCTCATACCCACCGCACACAGATACAGATTTCTTTTATGACTATGTTGCTCTCTACTTGCACTTCATCACGTTTTTCTGGTGGCTGTTTAATCCTGGGGATAAAAGTACTTCTAAAGAACTACCACAGGAGGGCTCCTATGTTCATGCTTTCTAGATATGAATGCTGGTGCAGGCGTGTGACACGTGTGAGGGGCTTTATTTACACCACTCTTTCCTTTAGCATTACTGACAACTTGCTTGCACAAGTCACAGTTGTACTTTGGGCCACTCATAGTGGCTACTATGAGCAACTGATATGCTAGGTCACGCTGGAGATTGCCCTCCATGTCATTCCCATCATGTCATTGTTCTCTTGACCTACAGCATTTCCCAACATTTCCAGGCTTCAAATTCTTTGAAGGTAAGTCAGATGATGTACTTAAAGAAGTACTTGATGAAGGCCTGTAAAATGAGTTTGCTTAATTCACTCTCACTGGCCCTAGTAATTTCTCTGCTCCAGGCAAATCAAATCTTTTTCTCCTATCTCCCCATCACATAGGACTGACCATGCTGATCACTCCTAAGCAGCTGAATGAAGCAGGAAGGAGTTCCAGAAATGCTGCAGCCCACTGATCTGTTCAGTTTGTGCATAGGATAAGAGAGTTCAGTCATGTTGAAGGCTCTGGCCCAGGATCCTCATGGTAAGGTTTCATAAAACAGAGTTATTTCATAAAACAGCTTCTCATCCAAAGATGTAAACACTAAATACCGTCTATTGAAAAGACCCATTTTTTTTAAAGACTAGATGACAAAGAGCAGAAAATAAGAGATGTGGAAATGTGAACTTTGGCCTGATATATTTTTTTTTTTTACTTTATGAAAACTTCTAACACATCTTAAAACTTTTAACACAAGAGCTTTTTCATTTCTTTCTCACTAAGTCAGTTTTTCTTTAGATTCAGCAAAACAAGCTTTGTTTATTAATGTGAGCTCTTCCCAAAATCTGGTTTTGCCAAGTCTTGAGCATTAGAAATCCCCTAAAAGTCTTTTCCTTCTCATCCATCCTCCTAGCCTTCCTCTGCCACAACATACACAAGGAACTTCCTTCAGGTTTGCTCTGAGATCAGAGTTTCCTCAGGATGTTCAGCCTCAAAGCTTGAGAAACATTGCAACACATTAGTCACCTCCGTCACCACAGTTCCCAAATACACCAGCAAGCCAGACTCACAGCTGATGCAATTCATCAGCATTACCCTGTCAAGTGTAGCTGTAGACCTGATCCATGACATCCACCGCAGCAAATGACTACACCATGGCCACTCGCCGGCCTCATTTTGTGGGTAACTTGAGAGGCACCATGACCAAAACAAATGTGTGGGAAACTCATCCCTTATGTTTAGGTTCATCTGAATATTACATTGTTACTCAGAATCAGATACAGATAAAAATAAGAGGACATGTATGCCTGTTACTGAGATTTGTAGAAATGTGAACAAAATAGTATTATTCTGTTGGAATATCTATTTGCTTCTTGCATCCTTAATTACCTAGTGATAACATAAGCATACACACAAAAAGTCAACACAGGGAGTACATACCAAACAATATCTACTTTGTCATAATCATGTGTGAGAACTCTGCATTAGATATAATTCACCCAAGAGGAATTATTTTTTTTTCTCATGTCTTCTCTGGATTTCCAGGTTTTGAATGCCACTTGCAACAGGACAGTTTGTTCAGCAGATCTGCAGTGTCATGAAGTAAAGCAGCTGGTACATCACAGGCCAAATGGTAGGGACTGTACATGTTGCTTACACAGTGATGACACTCACATTCCTCTAAGTAACAATGCATTCACACTCACAGCACATGCCAAAAGATAAAACTAATGTCATAGTAAAATAGTATCTAACTCCATTGTCACCTAAATCAGTACAAGTGAAGAGTGAAATCAGGAGAGATGCATCAGGCTAAATCTAGTATAAGGGAACCATGTCCTTAAAAAAATTCTAATCAGCTTCCTAATTGAAGCACAGCTGTATTTTCTGTCCTGTTTTCCTCACTGGATATGCAAGTTGATATATTTCTAAATAGTATTCCAGAGAAGTTTTGTTTTGTTTTCCACTTTTACAGAATGGTCGAATGGATTTTCCTCAGACATTCTCCCAGAAGCCATTGGCTGAGCTCAGTGATGGAAAATTTCAGCCTAGAAAGTAGTACCTTTCAGAAACCCAGAAGCAAGGGAAAACACAGGACTTGGAGCAAAAACTGTTTTGCAGCCTTAACTACAATACTACGTCAGCGTCCATGTGGATGCTATGATACAGACATAGCATTGATTTACACATGCAATTTTTGAAGCTGAAGCAATCAGTGTTAATTATTTTAATGACGAGTAATACAAGAAAAACAGAAGATGCACACAGCTGGGATGTGCTACTGGCCTGATACGACCCACCAGACTTTCTCAGGAAATGCTTGAGCATGTTTCATTCAGTAGGTGCAGCCAGCATGCCTGGACACAGCACACCTCTTCTGTTTGATGTGGTTTTGTAGGGCTTGCACATCCTTTGTATCACACAGGCTTGTAGGTGCTCAGGGCAAAATGAAATTGGCTGATGACTAAATGACAAGCATACGCAGTGGCACCCCTCAAAAGTCCTCTGATACTATAAGAACATACAAATCAAGGCCTCGGTGACAGACTCACTTCTCACAGTTCTTAGTCCCCTGTAACCACATGACAACACAGAGGATAAGAAAGAGCAAGTCCACGGCAAGAAACTTCATAAACACTCACGGAATTTATTTCTTTGCAGGGACACCATTATTCATTTTCTGTAGGAGACATCTAGCTTGTTGGGGCAGGCAGCGAAATCACTAGGAGACCTTCTAGTTGTGTGTCATAGACTTTCTATTTTGCTTTTCTTCACCTCTGAAACACCTCCGTTGATACATAAGACAGGGCTTGCTAACATAACCTTAGCAATTCGGTTGCGGCTCACACTGAGCACCTACACCAGTTCATATGAAAGAACTCTTTAGACTAATTGTGCAAGAATAAGTGCCCACAGAGCAGCAATTACTGTGTCCTCCCATGCTGTGTGACAATTATTGCTCCCTAGCATCACCATCATCTCAGGAGAAGCCAATTTCCTGTTGAGCCAGTTTGCAGCAGTAGAAATAATTAACCTAAACAGAAGCAACCTAGAGGTGGGCTCTGGCCTTCTTAGCAGCCAGAGCTCCTGTGCTAGCTTGCAGCTGGGACCAGAAGATACAAAAATACTATTTAGCCCTTCAGGTTGGTGAAGTGGTTTTGGATTTTGCGTAGAAGGTGGTTATTTTTTGTAAATTTTGATCTGCAGTGAAAAAAAATTCTTATCAATTTTACATTCAAAAGGGTAGAATACCTAAGCGTTCGTTTGAGAATAGGAGCGGAATTTATTCTTGCATAAAGGTTAGCATAAATACTCAGAGAAGAGAAAATGTATGTTTCCTACTGTAGCTGCCTGTAGTTGCTCTTTCCC
>NW_010167066.1:36855-43131 GCF_000695765.1 Mesitornis unicolor
TTTCCATTAGAGGGAGCTCCTGTTTCAAAAATTCCCCAACCCAGCGTTTCTGCCATCAAAGAGTTGCCTTTGAAGCAGGTCTTCAAGTTAGGTGGTCCAGTCCAGTTACTAAATGCTAAGCAAGGTAGGAGACAGCATGATTAAATAAGATAGCATTACTTATTTTCCCTGCTACACAAGTCAGGAGCACTGCAGACATTAAAGATCAAGAGGCAGCGGCTGTGTAGAAACTGTTCTCCTTGGAGTCTCTCATTACACAGACCCTGCACAGAGCCTCACCAACAGGCTAAAACCACTTTTCACAGTTTTGTTCTTTCTCTCTTTTAAAAGGGAAGATGCAAAAAATCCTGTTTACATTTGCACTTTAGAATCCTTTTATACAAAAGACTTCCACTTTGTACAGAAGTTTGGAAAGAGATGTCAAATGGTAGGACAAGGGGCAATGGGAGCAAGCTGGAGCATAGGAGGTTCAACCTGAACATAAGGAAAAACTTTTTCACTGTGAAAGTGACAGAGCACTGGATCAGGCTGCCCAGAGAGGTTGTGGAGTCTCCTTCTCTGGAGACATTCAAAACCCACCTGGATGTGTTCCTGTGTGACCTAGTCTAGGTGATCCTGCTCTGGCAGGGGAGTTGGACTGGACGATCTTTCGAGGTCCCTTCCAACTCCTAATATTCTGTGATTCTGTAAAAGTGGCTGATTCTGATATTTATAAGACTTTACAAGTGGGTGCATTTTAAACAACCCAAATAAGGCACAAACAAGCACAGGATAGGTTTTACTGCTGTCACATTGGTGATGATGGCTCAGTGCAAGCTATTCTCTGCTGGAAGAGGAGATACTTGATTTCTGCAGCTGTCCCTCCCACTAGCCCATATATGACAGCTTCCTTCCCACAGAACTTTGCATCTAGAAGGACATAATTTGGGGGAGATGCTGGTTCTTGTGCAAAAGGCACAGCACAGTTACTTTCCATTCCACTCTTCACTTTCATCCCTCCCTTCACTGTTTCTGTAGATCACGAAAATTGCCCTCAACTGTCCTCAATATCCTGCCTTCCTCTTCACCCCAGCACCTGGTGTAATGAAGCCTGTAGCATAGCTCCATCCTGACAGTCCATATAGATGCATTTTTAAAGTGCTAAGACATAAATGATTTTAGAAGAAGATAGCAACAATAACAACAGGTTCCTGGAAGTACAGTGTTGGCTAAGCACTGTCAATATTTGAGAATCTTACAGCTCAGCATGTCTGCATCCGCCTCTGAGAAGTGACAGTTGACCCTTCAGGCATTGTGGAAGACTTCCCCTTCCCCCAAGATTCAGCTGCAGACTAAGGAGAAACAAAACTCTCCCACCACTTCAGTTGCAGGCTGCTGCATTTACAACTGACACTCCTGGCTATGATTTCTACGAGTGTTTAGCAACAGCTGTGCCCCCAGCTGGGAGCTTTCACTTTCTATTTTTAAAATCAGTGAAATCAGGAGCATATGGGGCCTATAATTTACCATATATTTTTAATAATAAAATCCACTCAGCAGTGTATCAGACTGTAATTCTCCTCTGGAGATGCTTTGTTCCCTAGGAGATCTTTTATCAGGGCTTAATATACCTGATTATACTGTGTGTGTGACATTCTCCTCAATTTGCTATCATCAAAGTGCGCAACTTATCACACAAAAGCCTATGCCATCCAATGCTTGTTCCCCACAACCAAGCTCAGAAGCAAATAAGTGACAATAACTTCTCATTTTCATGCAAAATTGGAAATAATGCATGCCAGCCAGTTAACTCAAAGATACCTTCTTATGCCTGTGTTATGACAACACTTAATGAATATGATATATTTGGACTCATAGCACATTTGTGCATGTAAGTGGTTTGTGCTTTTAAGTGCATATATATTTTAAGCAAAGCTATGTTTTTAAGAGGCAACAATTTCTAGCTAGAAGACGAAACTAAATAGGAGAATTAGGAAGAGAAAGAATTTAAGTAGTGTCTAGCTAGTGGTGAAAAGAAAACTGAGATATGTGACAAAGGAATAATGTAGGTGATAAAACTTTTGCTTGGCTTAAACAAAATAACAAGTCTTTGCGAATTACAGAATCAATTCATATTGTTCTGGTTTTTATCTTGCCACTTAAAACCAAGAGCACATTTCTTCATTTCAGTACAGGTCTAAGCTAAATGCTCTACAGCTTAATGTGGATGTCCATCAGAACTAGGCCTACTCCTGCTCTAATCTTTGCATTGAATGTTTTGAGATCTTTTTTGTCCAAGTCAGAAGAGTTATACCAATGTATAGCTGGTAAGAAACGCTATTATGGTAAAACACACGGGTCTTGAAAGTAAGATCTTGAAAGAAATACAGCAGTTTAAGAAATACATTTTTCAGGCACCTTTACATAACCAGGTAAGCAACTAACAATGCAGCAACCCTTCTGGTCCCACTTGTATAAAGAATTTATTTTTTGCAAAATGACATTTTATGTCAATTGCCTTCTGTGTGTGAGCTTAAAAGGCCACCCAGAGCTTTCTACATTCTGTCCCATGGATGCTTAGAAAGCCTAAGTAGGCTTAAGACCTTCTGTTTATGAATGACCTCTGACTTTCACAAAGCACCTACTTCTCATTCGTTTTGCCTTATTATGATCTGGTGGAGTCAGATAATCCTTCAAGGTTTCCTTCAGGGACTATCCATCCTGCTTTGAAGTGCCAACACAGAGGAAACAAGTCCCTGAGATGGCTCTGAATGACAAGGTCACCAGCTCTTGCACAGACTTCTCTGACAGTCTCTCTTTATTTGTTGTTGGACTGAGCCATCAGCCTAACAGCCTCCTTCTTCCTGGACATATAATATAAATTAAAACCTGGTCAGGTCTCCATCACTATTGTACCTGATGATTGCCTCATTATCACTAAATGTAAAATAAAGCTCAGCAATAGTTGGTGGTGATCTGCTTTAATGACCAATGAAATTTATATGAACCTTCTCAATAGTGTTTATATTACACTATCCCACTACATTATAATTGTTGTTGCTGCTTGGGATGGAAAGTGGAGAAAGGAGTAGAAATGTCCTGTCTACCTACCTATGTAGAAGTTGTTACTTGTCATATCCCATTTGTAACTTCACATACTACATTGCAGGTGACAAGAATAATTGTTCAGAATGTTCATTTTAAGGTCTTAAAATTTAAGGATCTGTGAAATGATGCTTTTGACTTAGTGGCTTGAGGATGAATGAGATGAGCAATGTGTTCTGTTCTCAAGACTAAGATGTCCTGGCAGGACAGCTGAGGGAAGCTTGCTGAGTTGCTGCCTAGCTCATAGAAATAGAGAGAAACCAGTGTCTAAGACAGAAAAGCCAGCACCTTTCAACAGCTCTAAATTCATGTGAAATAAAATTATGTAAAATAGAAAAGCTTGGATCCTGTTGACAAACACCAGGAAGGAAACAAAACCAGTGATAACAACATGGACAAAGCTACTGAGCTGAACACTCCTAGACCTTGGAACCAGAATTGTTTTCCTAGTGCAATGTTCCCTGCTGTGAAGCTTCTTCACTGACTGGTTTAACCCAAAGGTTAAGTGATATAAAATATCAAATCCTCTTGGCATATTTGGCTTCTGCTCAGTCATCATGTTCCGTTTGTGTCTTATTCACTTCTCTTCTCAAATAATTTCTGACTTCATTGTCTTGTTTTTTTTTGTTAGTGGTTTTACCTTTCATACTCAGCCAATTATCTGTAAAACTCACCACTAATAACTATCATTGTTTAGGGCAACACCTATTTACAAGGGCAGTGCTCGTCATCCACAGCCATCTCATCAGCTGAACTTTGTAAACAAGACTCTGGAGAGCCAAGAAAATGCTTTAGCTTTTAGATCATTAGACTGTTCTCCTTTAGCACTATCTGATGTAAATACAATCGACTCACTGAAAAGATTGAACTGGAAACTGAAAAGTAACTTGGCTACTAATGTCCCCTACTTGAGCCTTCTTTGGCAGTGGGATAGATAAGATTACTTAATAGGATTTCTTCATCTTTAGTTTCTAAATTCCCCATTGATTTCAGGAAATTGTGATTCAATAGGTTAGCAGATATTTCTGTTTGTCTGTTTTTCTGGCTCCTTTATTTGCTCTATATCTCTTGCTTAGCCTGGGAATAAAAAAAAACCAACAAACCCCAAAACATATGCAAGAAGGAAGGTCAAAGCAAAGTGAGGTTAAATAAATTTTTTTATAACACCGTTCAGAAGGTAATGACTTCTGAGCTGCTCTTCAGGTTGTCTGAAGGATCTGGCTGAAAAATTTTTTCTTCTTCCTGAACCAGATGCATGGTTCAGAAACAGTTTTCATCCATGTCAAACGCCTTCAATATCAAGACAGCAAATTGACTGGCTTTCAGATCACAAAGGCAACATCCCTCTCATAGCTGGACATGTATGAGGATTGCCTGGTTTTTATTAGAACAGGAAAGTGAAGGATTAGTAGTTGGAGTAAGAGTTAGTCAAAGTCCTGGGACAGTTTGTGTACAGAGATACACAAAACCTTGCCAATGCATGAGAAACTTTCTTGTGGTGTTTGCAGCCTGAAGTTCTCCTACGTAGAGGTTACTGACTGGTTTAATTTCTCTGACAATCACAAATGTGCTAGGATCTAAGAAGAAAGTAACTTAGTTACTTTAAATTTTTGGTTTCATGTTCCTGGCATTGAATCAGTCTCAAGGAGCCACCTTCTGTGTCACATTTATAGTGATGTTTGGAGGACAAAAAAGGCAAGAGCCCACCCACCTCATAAAACCCTCTGATAAAGAGAGAAAGAAGAATTGAGGCTGAATACTGGGACAGAGGCTTCCAAATATCAGAATTGCTGGTACAAAAGAAAGAAACTAGTCCCATGAACCCCTTTCTTATCTCCTCCTATGCCAGGAAAGGCTACTACTCTGATGAAGCAGTAGAAAGGCAGAGATACTGAAGAAAATGTGAGCAAAACTGGGAATGTGAATGTCAGCAGCAGGCAAGGCAGCACATGGCAGAAAGTGCCAAGCCACTCCAGTCAAGCTGGCACATCCACATGGTACAAAGCCTTTCTATGATACTAGATCAGGTCCAGAAGTACAGCTCAGCAGACCTACCTCTCCTGTTCATTCCATGGTGCGGTGAAAATAAACTCGTTGTACCACTGAGGCTGAAATGCTGAGCCATTATTTTTCTTTCATAATGTCCGTTTCCAAGCTGGTTATGTTTCTGTGCCAGGGATAATGTGGGTAACATTCACTGTGAAACACTGACAGCGGGTGATTTTCTAGGAGGGTTCTTTGCTCATTGGCAAAGAGAAAATACCTCCTTCACACCACCACACTTGCCCTACCAGAGGAACAAAGAACAGAGCAGTGCCTTCTGCAGACATACACTTGCCAGGTCAGTCCTTTAAAGGGCCTGCAAGTCCCCAGGAGCACCCAAAGCACTGCCTTGAACACCATATAAATTCTAGCTTACAAGATGCATCCATGCATGGATGTGCAGTCTTCCCACCAAGACTGTGTGCCTGAAGCCTCTTCTGAGCCCCTATCCCAGGAGGCAACTGCTTCTGGGCAGTATGTCCAACAGGAGCCCCAAACAACACAGCATGACCTTGTCAGGGAGCAGCAACAATGTCACTGACTGGTTGTAAACTGAAAAACTGGAAAGCAATGTCCCTCTTTCTCTACATTACCACTTCCATCTCTGGCTCTGATCATGGTATCATCTGGTCAGAAGCCAGCCAGAGGAGGTCTGCAGAACAGAGCTCTGCCTCTCACAATGGAGGCTGAGGAGGGAGGGAGATGCTCTGCATTAAGCCTGTTTAGAAAGATTAGAGAGTAAGGAACATTAGAATATTTTGTTTCCCATCTCCCTTCGTGTAAGTAAATGAGGTCTAAATGGCTCGTGACAGGAGACAGAAGGCCTCAAGGTAAGCACTTTCCATAAAATAAGCAAGCAAGCCCCTCTACCCACTCCAGTCCCCAAGTCTGCTTGTTAATGTGAATTTTCAGGAATTATCCTTTTAAGAGATAAAGGGGAGAGAGGGAACAGAGAATATGATTGTACCTTGCAGCCGATTTGAGAGCAGAGCCAAGCTGGGTTTGGCATAATGCCAATTTGCTGTCTCAAATTTCACCTGTAAAAGCCCTGTAGACATTAAAAAAGCATTCATTATCCACCCAGACACAAAAAACTCATTATGCTTTATTTTTCCAATCCTGCTAACTATGCATGAACTGTTCCTGCTG